>NC_057863.1:440978600-441280645 GCF_019393635.1 Dromiciops gliroides | reverse complement strand
TTTTAAAAATATAACATATATATTAATGCTTTTGAGGTGATACTGTAAAAAACCAAAGAGGCCATTTTCCCCTGTAAAATAAAATAATTTAAATTCTATTGGCTTTTTTAAAAAATTCTAGAATGAATTACTTCAAATATTTAGGCATAGATTTTAAATACTTTCAACAATACATTTAAATCATGGAAAACCTTTTAACTTCCAAAAAGAACAGTATTATTAAATGAGCCAGATTTTTGCCTTGGAGGACTGACAACTATTGAGATTACTTTTCTGTCTCCTTATTCTCAACCTTCCTGTCTTGCTAGAATATAAAATTTAAGTATATTTCAATTTTCTATAAGATTTATTGGATAATTTAACTGTTTGTTATCTCAGTATTTGTTTTTATCTTTTTATTGGTGTCTTTTGTTTTAACACAACATTTATTTCTGAATATATACTTGACTTCCTTAGGCAGCTAGTTCTCCCTTATAAGAAAGATTATAAATTTAAAAAAATAATTTAGCAAAATGAGCTAGCACATCTTTTATATCTGGTAGTACTATACGTAAGTGATTTTCCATCCCTAAAGCTCCCCACTACTACAATAAAAAAGGAAAAGACCCATTTTCTTAATTCTTCTCTGGGTCCAAGCTTGGTTGTTACAACAGCATTCAGTTTTATTTTTATTATTCTTTCTGCTTACATTATTTTAGTCATTATGTATATTGTGTGTGTGTGTGTATTTTCTGGTTCTGTTAATAACATTCTGCATTAGTTCCTATAAGCCTTCCCATTTTTGTTGTTTCTTATGATACTGTAGCATTACATTGCATTCATATGCCACAAGTTACTATGCTATTCTTCAACTGAGGGACATCCACATTGTTTCTTGTTCTTTGCTACCACAAAAAACCCCAAAAAAACAAAAAACAAAAAACATGGTAGTGCGACTCTGAATATTTATTATATATGGGACCCTTCCTTCTATCTTTGATGTCTTTGATGTTTATGTTTCGCAGTGAGATCTCTGGATCAAAGAGTACGGATATTTCAATCAATTTTTAGCATAATTCCAAATTATTTTCCATAACAAAATAATTTCCATCCACCCTAACAGTACGTCAAGTATTCCTGTCTCTCCATACACCCTCTAGCACTGACTATTTCTATCTTTAGTAATCTTTATCAGTGTTCTAGATGTGAGGGAAAAACCTAACTGTTGCTTTAATTTTAATTTCTTTTATTATTAATAATTTGGAACAATATTTCATAGGGTTGCTAATAGTTTGCAGTATTTCTTTTGAGAAGTGTTTTTTATATTCTTTGACCATTTATCCAGTGCCAGTGGTGTGCTAGTGAATGTTTAGCAACTGGTTCTTCAAAAATCATATGCATGACACATTTTTAAGCTTAATCTGTTATTCACATTTCCTCCTTTGCTTTTTTCAGTTTAGACAACCAGTAAAAAAAATTTAAAAATCAAGTCCTGAATTGTTGTTCAGTCTTATCTTTGTTACCCTGTGTACTATAGCTCACCAGTACTGTCTGTGGGGCTTTCTTGGTAAAGATACTCTAGTGGTTTGCCATTTTCTTCTCCAGTGGATTTAAGGCAAACAGAAGTTAAGTGATTTGCCCAGAGTCATGCAGCTCCTAAGTTTCTGGGACTGAATTTGAACTCATGTCTTCCTGACTCCAGACCCAGCCAGAGGTCTGAGCCACCAGCTACATTCTGAATGTAGCATTTGCCAGTTTCTGAAGTGTAAATGTTAATGATGCAAAATTAGCAACTGGCTCTGGAGAGCCAAAATGAGCCAATTCATGCTTGTGCACCTCTGATTGATCCTATATATTTGTGTTAATTCCTAATATATTTCAGATATTGTGCATATTTATGAGACTGCATAAGGTAGTTAGAAAGAGTGATGGATTTGGATCTAGATATCTTGGGTTCAAATACTGCCCTCATCACTTACTACCTTTGTGACCTTGGGCAAGTCACTTAGCCTCCATGATGCTCAGTTTCCTCAACTGTTAAGTAAGGAAGTTGGACTAGATGATCTGTAATGTTTCTTCCAGCCCCAAAACTATAATCCCATGATACCATGATTGGGCCCTTATTTAAATTTGATGCAAAGATTTTTCCCTATCAGTTTTCCTTCCCGAGTTGCATTGATTTTATTTATATGAAAGTTTTTCAATTTCATATAATCATATGTTTTCTCTTCTGTGATCTCTTCTATCCCTTGTTTGGTTAAGAATTCTCCCTTTAAGTATAGATAGGAGGCACAGTGGATAAAGCACTGGCCCTGGATTCAGGAGGATCTGAGTTCAAATCTAGACTCAGACACTTGAAACTTACTAGCTCTGTGACCTTGGACAAGTCACTTAACCCTCATTGCCCCACAAAGAAAAGTATAAATAGGAAATACACCTCCATTTGTTTTGTCCATTTTTTTATCTTCTTAAAGGCAGATAAGTAAAATATCTTCTTAAAGGCAGATAAGTAAAATATCACATATTTCTCTCTTAAAATAAGTTGATGTTTGCTTATATACCCATTGGTCCTCTATAGACCTCTTTAAAGGACAGTGATCCTCTATAGAAAAAATTCCATCCTCCATGCATTCAAAGCATTCCTAATCTGTCTACAAGTTACCATCAAATCTTATTTCTCACTACTTTTCAACATGAAACCTCTATTCCAATTGTGGAATTTTTTTCTTTCCTCTTTTCCCTTGGCCCAGCAAATATACACTATATCCATTATCATTCTTGTTCCCTTATTCATGGTGCCCCTCCCTTGCACCACCCACTCAACCTGCCATATAGTCTTATTTTATTTTAGTGCCTACAGAAACCTTTTCACCTTTAAAGATCATAGGATCATGGGGCAGAGCCAAGATGGTGAAGGAGAGGCTGTGACTCCCACAAGCTCCCAATAAACCCATCCACTCACTCCCAAATAACACCATAAGAAAACCCTAACTCACATAAGAAGAGAGTGAGAGTATTTTCCAGCCAAAGATGGCAATTGGGATCACCTGCTGATCAGGCTGATAGAGAAGCTCAGCATGCAGTCTGGACCCAGCCAGGAACAGACTGAGCCTGCAGAACCTCAGAGTCTTCAATGCCAGTGGCTTCTTCTGAGGCTCAGCTTGCAGACTGGTGAGGGGGTTCGGTGTTTTGCCAGGGCGAAGTGGCTGCAGTCTCTTTTGGAGTTGGGGCAAAGTGCCCTAGTTCTGAATCAGTGGGTTCAATTGAGTGGTGGCTGCCAAGTGGGGTAGGAGCACAGGCTCGCCAAGTTTCTGACCATAGAGAATCAGATTTCAATCAGACATCTGCTTCTGGATTGAGATGAGTAGGCAAAGAAAGCAGCAGACTATAGAAAGCTTTTGGGGGGACAAGGTAGACCAGAATATACCCTAGTAGAAGTCAAAGCTCCAACATCCAAAGCTTCCAATAAAAATATAATTGGTCTCAGGCCATCAAAGCACTCAAAAGGAACTTTGAAGAGAAAGTAGGAGAGATAGAAGGAAAATTTAGAGAGATGGAGGAAAGAATGGAAAGAGAAATGAGAATGATGCAGGAGAATCATGAGAAAAAAGTCAACAGCTTGAAAAGCCAAATAGGAAAGGAGATACAAAAGCTCTCTGAAGAAAATAATTGCCTAAGAATTAGGATTGAAGAAATGGAAACTAGTGACTTTATGAGAAACCAAGACACAGTAAAGCCAATTCAATTGAATAAAAAAATAGAGGGAAATATGAAATATCTCCTTGGAAAAACAGCTGACCTGGAAAATAGATCCAAAAGAGATCATTTGAAATCATTGGACTACCTGAAAACCATGAACAAAATAAGAATTTAGAGAGCATTTTCCAAGAAATTGTCAGGGAATATTGCCCTGATATTCTAGAAGCAGAAGGTAAAATAGAAATTTAAATAATCCACAGATCACCTGCTGAAAGAGATACCAAAAGGAAAACTTCCAGGAATATTACAGCCAAATTCCAGAGCTCCCAGGTCAAGGAGAAAATATTGCAAGCAGCTAGAAAAAATGAATTCAAATACTGTGGAGCTCCAATAAGGATAACAACAAGATCTAGCAGCATCTACATTAACGGACCAGAGGGCATAGAATATGATATTCCAGAGGGCAAAGGAATTGGGGCTACAGCCAAAAATCACAAACCCAACAAAACTGAGTATAATCTTTCAGGGGGGAGATGGGAATTCAATTAAAAGGAGGACTTTCAGGCATTTGTGATGAAAAGACCTGAACTGAATAGAGTCCAACCTTGTGATCAAGCTGACAGAGACCCCAGGTATGCTGTACCAAAGGAACTTAACCCCAGAGCCTCCAAATCAGCTGTAGCACCAGCATCTTCTGGAACAGAGCTTGTGGTCAGGTGAGAGGGATGAATAGCTGGCTGGAGTTAAAAGTGCAGGGGTATCAGTGGGACCTCTGCTTGCCTCGGTTTCTTCAACTGTAAAATGGGGATAGTAATAACACCTACCTTGCAAGGTTGTTGTGAGGATAAAATAAGTTCATATTGGTAAAAAGCATTTGGCATGATGCTTGGAACACAGTAAGTGCTATAGAAATGCTTAGCTCCTTCCCTTCCTTCCTCTTCTCTTTTTCCCTACTGGCTATATTATTCTACCTATTGATAACTGACTATTTGTGCCTTAATTAAAGTAGTACTTTTTGTGGTGCAATAAGGGTTAAGTGACTTGCCCAGGGTCACACAGCTAGTAAGTGTCAAGTGTTTTGGTGCCAGATTTGAACTCAGGTCCTCTTGAATCCAGGGATGGTGCTTTATCCATTGTGCCACCTAGCTGCTCCCCAAGTAGCACTTTTTCTAACCTAGCACTGGCTTCTTCACCAAAGCAGATGACTCTCTGTTGTTATTTTAGCCTATTCCTGTAGGGTCCAGGGTAGCAGTACCCACTCTGTTTCACTTTCTGTCTTTCCTTACTACCAGTTAAGTAGTGACCACACAACAATTTCCATGGATTCAATCACCATCCCTATGCAGCCAATTCTCAAATCTACCTTTCTTGCCTCAATCTCTCTGCAGACCTCCAATCTTACATCTCCAATAGCCTTTCACCATCTCAAAGTGGATGGCCAGTAGACATCTTTTTTTTTTTTTTTGCAGGCAATGGGGGTTAAGTGACTTGCCCAGGGTCACACAGCTAGTAAGTGTCAAGTGTCTGAGACCGGATTTGAACTCAGGTACTCCTGAATCCAGGGCCAGTGCTTTATCCACTGCGCCACCTAGCTGCTCCCCGCCAGTAGACATCTTAAACAGGATGTCCAAATCAGAACTCAATATTGAGTTTTCCCCAAGCCCTCCCCTCTCCCACCTTCCCTATTGCTGGAGAGGGCAACAAGGGCAGCTAGGTGGCACAGATGATAGAACACTGGCCTTGAAGTCAGGAGGATATGAGTTCAAATCTGACCTCAGACACTTGACACTTACTAGCTGTGTGACCCTGGGCAAGTCACTTAATCCCAATTGCCTTAAACATCCAGGATCATCTCCAGTCATCTTGATGTATATCTTGTCACTGGACCCAGATGGCTCTGGAAGAGAGAGTGAAGCTGGTGACTTTACATAGCCCTCCCTCGCTTAAATCCAATCCATTGCAAGTCATGACCTCACCTACCAATGTTATGGTCCTCTTTGAGAATGAAAGACAAACCCTCAGGTTCACAGCCTAGGTATCATTTTGGGTTTCTTACTATCTCTCATCTTCTATATTCAAGCTGTTTCCAAGGTATGTCAATTTCATCTTTTTAACATCTCTTGAATTTACCCCCTTTTCTTTCTGATACTGTCATCACTCTAGTGCATGCCCTCCTCACATTATGCATGGACTAGTACAATAGGCTATTGGCGGGTCTCCCTGCTACAGTCTCTGTCTACTCCAATTCATCCTCCAATCAGCCATTGAAGTGATTTTCCCCCTCAATAAACTCCAGTGGCTCCCTATTGCCTCCAGGAGCAAATACAACATGGTCTATTTGGCATTTAAATTCCTTCATGAGGCGGCAGCTAGGTGGCACAGGGGATAAAGCACCATCTCTGGATTCAGGAGGACCTGAGTTTAAATCCAGCCTCAGACACTTGACACTTACTAGCTGTGTGACCCTGGGCAATTCACTTAACCCCCATTGACCCACCAAAAAAATTCCTTCATGACCTAACTCCCTCCTACCTTTTCAGTCTTGTTATACTTACTCCCTGGCAAGTATTTTTTAATCCAATGACACTGGCCTCCTGACAGTTCCATAAATAAAATACTCTCTTCACTCCCAGCATTCTCTCTGGCTGTCACCCATAACTGGTTTCCATTCTGATTAATGACCTCCGTGGCTTCTTTAAGTCTTAACTAACACCCCACCTTCCACATCCTCTCAATTCCAGGACCTTTTTTCTCTTAATTATTTCCTATTTATCCTGTATATATCTTGCTTTGTATATGTGTGTGTGTGTGTGTTTGCATGTTGTCACTCTCATTAGATTGTAAGCTCCCTGGGGGCACAGATTGTCTTTTGCCTCTTTTTGTATCCCCAGAACTTAGCACAGGACCTGGCACATAGTATACACTATTAAATGTTTATCAGTTGAGTGACTGAGTAATTGAATAGGAGTGGCATATATATGTATGTCACAAAACACATGACAATGAGATAGAAGGCAACTGTGGTGACTGGGTTGGGATATAAGCTTCTTCTGTTCTTACAGGACTTATGCTCCCCATATATTTTTCTCAGTCACTGAAAGAAGATCCTCAATCTATGTTACAATGATCAAAGGTCAGGAGACCTAGATTCTAGTTCCCTCTCTACTACTAACTCATAGTGCGAACTTGTCACTTCCCTCCTCCGTAAAAAAAAAAAAAAAAGAATGAGAGCGTTGCACTAGACCGTAGCTAAGTTTCCTTTCATTTCTTATGTTCTGTGTCAGCATGGGATGCTGGAAAGATCACTGGACCTGCTAGTCAGAAAAACCCAGGCTCAAGTGCCAGCTTTGCCACTTACTAACTGTATAACCTTGGACAAGTCACTTGACCCCTCTTGAGCAGCAGTTCGCTCAACTCTACAATGAGGAAAATAATGCGCTACCTAACTCACAGGGAAAGTAAAAGTGCTTTGTAAACTTTAAAGTATTTTATAGATGTGACCTATTTTTATTATGAATCCAAGTGCTTTGCTATTTCAAGTGACAAAAAAGGGTCAGGCTCAGACCAAGCTAGTGTATGGGCTTGATTTTGATGATGATGCATTTGTAAGATTAAGGCAAAAAATTGATAGGCCAGGAGGATTTCTGTGCACTTCTGTTGAGAAGCCCAACAGATCATGCCCCACTGACAAGTGACCCTGAGAATAAAAGCTTAGAGTCAAAGGATGCTGAGACGGCTGCCTCCCAGCAGCTAGTCCAGGCTCCCATGCGGGCAATACTGGTACCAGGACTACCAAGCTTGGAAGTACCCTTTGATGTTTTCTCTTTAAGAAACTATGATGCTATCAAAGGAATGAAGAACTTGACAGCATGTCAGAACTTACCTTTTGAACACCTGCTCTTGGGACTTCTTTGCTCTTTGGAGTTCCCAGAAACTATAGGTACATGCCAACACAACAAACTAATTTCATAGTGCAGGTTATTTGCATTATCGTACTAAAGCTACACATTTTACAAATAATCCAGACAGGGCTTTCCCCCATTTGGCTGTTTGGTTAGTCAGTCAGTTATTAAGCACTTACTATGTGCTGGGCACTACACCAAATGCTGAAAATATGAGGAAAGGCAAAACTAGTCCCTGTCCTCAAGGAGCTCCTATTCTAATGGAGACAACATGTAAAAATGATGTACATTCAAGATGTAGAGAGAGGAAATGGAACGAGATCTCAGAGGGAAGGGACCAGTCAGTGGGAGGAGGGACATTGAGAAAAGCTTCCTCCAGAAGCTCTGATTTGGACTGAGTCTAGAAGGAAGCCAGGCAATGAAGGCAAAGGTATAACACACTTGGTGCTTAATAAATGTTTGTTGATTCACTGACTGATTCATTGATTAATTATTGGTTGAAGTGGGATGCTAAAACCTTTTCTTCCCCTGAAGTGAACTTTCCCCAGGTGTTCCCTGCTCTTATCCTTCAGCAATATGTTTCCAGCAGTGCTGTCTTGGAGTCTCTGCCCATGCGGGGGGGCCTCCTGGGATCCCTCTCATGGGGTCTCTGTGGGGTTCCTCCTCTGCTCCCTTTCCAAATTTGCTACTGGTGCCAGAATTCCTAATTATGACTCTTGTAACTGGCTACTCCTAAAAAACAGTAATTAAAACATTCTTGTAACCTCACTGTTTATAATCAAAATGCCCAGCTGTCCTTTAGAGAAAAAGAAACATTTTTCTAACCTCTATATAGTTGCCTATGTGAGTGTTTTAATTCCACAGTCTCGACTTCAGACTCTTAAGGCATCCGATGATGAGAACATCATAATTACATCTTTAAATATGGAAGGCAAAAAGAAGTCTAATTCCCTAAAGCTCTTACAACTGGGAGGAAGGGTCAGTGTGGAAGGGATTTGTGAAGATTGGCTTTGGACATTAGTTGGTGTGCTCAGGGCAGGCAGCTGTGGTTATCTGACACAGGTTATTGATTGTTTCACCCCTTTCAAAAAGGCAGCAATTGTTCTCACCCAGAGACCTTTGAGGGCAAAGCGTTGATGGGCACAACTAGGATTTTCCACACTGCTGGATATTTTCACTTGAATGTTCCATAAACACTGCAAACTCAACATGTTTAAAACTGAATTCTCGATCTTGCCTCCAAAACTCGTCCTTCCTCCTAACTTTCTATTTGCTCCCTATTACCTCTTGGATCAATACCAAGACCTCTCTTTGGCATTCAAAGCCCTTCACAGCCTGGTTCCAATCTACCTTTCCAGCTTCATTATACATGATTCCCAATATGCTCTTTGCCAGTTTGGCCTTCTTGTTTTCTTCGCACGTTCCATTCCATCTCCTATCCCTATGCCTTCATACCAGCTGCCTCTCATGCTTGGAATGCACTTACTCCGTATCCCCACATCTTGGAGTAACTGATTACTTTAAAAACTTGGCTCAGGCATCACCTTCTTTTCTATGTGAAGCCTTCCAGATCCTTCCTGCTCCCATCCCCCTGCCCCCAATTACCTTGTATTTTAAAAATATATTTTTATACGAATGCATGTGTTCTCTCCCCTGATAAGCTCTCCAAGAACAGAGATTGTTTCATTTTTGCCTTTGCATCTCCACTGTCTAATAGAGTACTTGGCACCATAGACACTTGTAAGTTGATTGATTAATTCCCTGTCAACCAGGCCTCCACACCCTTCGTGTCCAATCAGTTACCAAGCCCTGCTTATTATTCTGCCTTGGCACTATCTTTCCTATTAATAATGTCTCTTCCACTCCCATTGCAACTGCCCTAGTTCAGGCCCTTATTTACTCTAATTAAATTCTTTTAATAGTCTGTTAACTCATCTCTCCAGCCTCTCTCCTTTCCAACCCATGCCAAAATTGTCTTCCAAATGCATAGATGTCATCAAGTCAGTCGCTTGCTCAAAAAGCCTCACTGACTTCCAGGTCTACTTCATTGTCTACTGAACAAAATGCTCAAAACTCTATAGTTAGCATATGAGATCCTCCACAATCTAGCTGCACCCTACCTTTCTTGTACTTTTCTGTTATGCACATCAGGACAATTTGTTTTCCACTTCCATATGTTTGCACATGCCTGGAATTGCCATTGTCCTCTCCCGCCTCCATCTATATTTCTCTCTCCAAAAATCTTCCTTCTTCAATGTTTAGCTCAGATGGTACCTTCTCCTTGAGATCTTCACTGATCTCTTTAATCAGAAACAACCGCTCCCTCCTTCAATATTTCAAGCCAATCTGATAAATCTCTCTCTTAACCATATTTTAATGTGTGTTAGGCAGCTTAGGGGATAGAGTACTGGCCTTGGAGTCAGGAAGACCTGAGTTAAAAGCCTGCCTTGGAAATTTAAAAGCTGTGTGACACTGGGCAAGTCATTTAATCTCTTAGATTTGGTTTCCTCATCTGTAAAATGAGGTTGATAATAGTACCTACCTCATAATTTTGTTGTGATGATAAAATAGGATATTATAATAGGATGGGATAATAGGATAAAATGGGATAATAAAATTATTGGCTATTAGTATTATATATATATATATATAAATATATATAAATATATATAAATATATATAAATATATATATATATATATATATATATATATAAAATTTCCTGTACTAGTTAGTTTATAAGCTCCTTGAGGGCAGGAACTGTGATACTTTTCTTTTTTATATTCTTAGCCCTTACTTAAAACAAAGCTTTACAACTAGTAGTTACCTAATGTTTATTGAATTGAATTTTTGAACAGCTGACTTTCAGAGCACAGGTTACACAAGGGCATGTTAACACAGTGATGAAATTTTAAAAATAAATAAATTGAGTGGGAATTCAGCCATTTCAAATAAATCTTTGACCTTGATCCCTGTTTTCTCTATATATTTCTCATTTTTCTTCCCCTTCATCTTACTACTGCTGGTTCAGCATACACAAAATTTACAGGTATATGTGTATATGGAAAGCTGCCCCTGATGCATTTATAACTCATCATGACCTTTATTCCTCCTCTGCTGATAATATATTTCTCTGGCTAGGCCTAGGAGAAAGGCTTACCAATTCATTTTCATTTTAATGCTTTCCAATTGTGGAGAGAAGGCTTTGCTGTGAGAAATAATTTTTTGAATGGAGCTTAATTGCTAGTGTTTCATTTCCTTCTGGAAGGGGCAGATACAGGATTGAGCTGATGGACTTTTGATGGACCTTTGGCTACACTTTTCTCTTCTCTTTGATCATATGGCAGAGGGTAGTGAAGTGAGCTCTGTTCTAAGGATTAAGAAGATCTGGGTTCGAATTTTAGCCCTCACTTAACCTCTGAGAGCCTCAGGTTTTTTCAGCTGTAAAATAGTCATAAGAGTATCTATTCTGGATACTCATAGGGTTCTCCTGAAGATTAACGGAGATAATTTTTAGAAAATTGTATTGTGTGTATTTGAGGTATTATTATTATTGTAAGAGTCATTCCAGTGGGTTCTATGACTTTGAGGACTCATTTCCCCTGAGAAACTTCATAAGAATTCCCTGTTTCTAGAAATTTGAATTTCTAGAAAGAGAAGGAAATTGCTTTTCCTCCCCAAACCCATCAATATTTATTTCCCTGGGGCTTGGCGTTTTAATCTATTTTTGTGTTTATCTTGTTTTTCTTTTTATTCTACTTTGATGTTTGCCACGTTCTGAGTGGGCATTCACTGCCATTACTTTAAACACACCAACATCCAATCATTCTTGTTTGTTTGGTTCTCCATGTTTTATATAATTTCTATTTAAATCTTGGCAAATAAAATAGTCTAATTTTGCCCTTTGAATGCCCACAGCATGCATATTTCCCAGGCAGGATTTATCTCAGACTGTTATATTTTTTTTAATCTTATTAAACTCTTTAGTTTTAGTGAAATTGCTGTTTCTTGCTGTCTCCCAGCCCACAATTATTTTTAATTAACTTTTTAAAAATTTCTTTTGCTTGACATTTTATTTTTCAGACACCCCTCATAGAACCTCACGTTCCTCTACGTCCTGCTAAAACCATTACCCAGGTAATGGAATGTAGGTGGGTTGTATAGCTAAAAGGTCTACGATTTAAAGTAAAGATAAGCTAGGTAGTCTGTATGTCAAAGAATATGTGAGAAAAATATCAATGTATTGCTAAAGATGTTTGCTGTGTATCTAGGGCTTCTCTCTCATGTGTATTTATTATTATGTGCTGTCCAGATGGACACTGTAAGTATATGGGTGGCTTTCGCTTGACAGAAAGCCAAGAGATCAGATTTGAAAGCAACTTTTGAATTTGTTCAATTTGCTGTTCTTCTCTAATCCCCTTTTCTCTTTCCCACTTTTCATTCTTCTGCCCACTTAATTAAAATCTAGGTCCCTTCAGAGAAGATCCTCAGGGCTGGGAAGATTTTACGAAATGCTATCCTTTCCCGAGCACCTCACATGATAAGAGATCGAAAATACCATCTAAAGACTTACAGGTATGTGAAGTGCCCCTGAAGATCCAATACAGCATGTCACTGGCATTACTGTGGTAGCCTCTCACTTACAATGAAGATCTTTCTGAATGCCTACATATCTTTAAGGCAGAACTCTAGGACAGGGCAACCAGGGCTTTAGCCCACTGCACCAGATTTACAGGTCACAGGAAACAGTTCCAGTTCACCAGCATACTGGGGTGCGCTCCTTCCTCATTCCCCAACCCCCACCCAACACACCCCCTCCATCATGGTGGCAGAGTTTCCAGCAGAGGCCTCTCATGGTATCCCTGAATTTGTCTTCCCATATCATCCCTCAAATTAAGGTTGCCTTTCATGATATTTATCCCAAATATAATTCTTCGTGCTTATTCTTTGTTTTTTTTGTTTTTGTTTTTTGCTGGGCAATGAGGGTTAAGTGACTTACCCAGGGTCACACAGCTAGTTAAGTGTCAAGTGTCTAAGGCTGGATTTGAACTCAGGTCCTCCTGAATCCAAGGCCAGTGCTTTATCCACTGCGCCACCTAGCTGCCCCCCATGCTTATTCTTGGCATTAAAAATAAATGATCAAAACCCCATCGTTTTATAACTCTGCTTAAGGGGCAGCTAGGTGGTACAATGGATAAGAGTGCTGGGCCTGATGTCAGGAAGACTCCTCTCCCTGAGTTCAAATCTGGCCTCAGACTCTTATTAGGTGTGGTACAGTGGATAGAGCATTGTCCCTGAAGTTGGGAGGACCTGAGTTCAAATCTGACCTCAGACACTTATTAGCTGTGTGACCCTGGGCAAGTCACTTAACCCCAACTGCCTTAAATACTCAGGGCCATCTCCAATCATCTAATATATATCTCACCACTAGACCTAGATGGCTCTGGAGGATAGGGTGAGGTTGGTAACCTTGCCCTTCCCTCCCTCACTTAAATCCAGTTCTGTGCAAGTCATGACCTTACCCCAATGCCATGGTCCTCTTCAAGAATGAAGGACAAACAACAACAGGTGTGTGACAATGGGCAAGTCACTTAACCCATTTTGCCTCAGTTTCCTTATCTGTAGAATGACCTGGAGAAGAAAATGTCAAACCACTCCAGTATCTCTGCCAAGAAAACCCCAAATGGGGTCATGTAGAGTTGGACATGACTGAACAACAACAAAGCTACCCAACGCTAATTCTTGAGCCAATTTGTTTTGACATGGATTCTGTTGTAGATTTTAACATGTCTAGCTACTTGTCCCCATTAGATTTAAGGTCTAGATAGGATCTCATTATAATTTTAAGGAAGGCCAAAATATTCATTCATGAAGAGTGTTTGGGCTGTCCTAATGTTCCCTAAATCTTATGTGGCTGAAAGACCTTCACTTTATTTGCAAATTCCCTATTTCTTTTTCTGAATTAAAAAGTGTGATTATGCTTTCCTGTGTTTTCTGCCCATCCCTAGAAAAGTTTGTTGAAATAAAACATTTTTGGGAACAGAGAATGAAAACTGGAAGTCAGAGATCACAATCTCTTTTTACCCCTGTGTTCTTTAGAATCATAAAGCTCCTGGAGTGCAGAAATTATACCTCCTCTGTTAACAATGCCAAGGGAAAGAGAATGGGTCTCAGGAAATTTCGTTTCTCTTCCCTGAGGTTTTTGGCATCTCTCTTCATAAAAGTAATACATCGAATCCTGTCACCCTGTCACCTTGGTTCCCTGTCTCCACTATTCTCATTGCTACAGAAAGAAAGGATTAAATCGCTTAGGGTATCTCCTTCCCTCCACAGTCACCATGATAGCAGCAGAGGACATCCTATGACTTGAGAGACAGCCAGAGAGCTCACGTCTTCACTAACAACTATTCCTGAGTTTTTATAAGGGTAGATGTTTCTGGTGCTAATTTTCTCCCTCCTGCAATAGAAAGGGGCTGGAGGGATCGTGAACAAACAGCATTGTGGCGCGCACACACACACATACACACACAACACACACACACATACACACACACACATACACACACACGCCCTTATTCCAGGCTTTCCCCTAAGGAGTGTGGGAGAAAATATTATAACCTTTCCATTAATCCGCTTATCCAGTCTCAAATGCTTATGACCCTGGACAAGGGACTTTGTTTTTGCACCTGCAAAATGGACATAGTGATGGCACTCACCTCTCAGGATTGTTGTGGGGATGGAATGAGATGATATCTGTAAAGCATTTAGCGCAGAGCCTGACACACAGCAAGCAGGTGCGTAGTAAGTGCTTATTTTCTTCTTTCCATTGCATAGTCCCATTGTACCCGGCTCCAGTTTTGTGTCCCAGACTAATTACCAATGAATAGAGGGCTGCCTGTGTGAACAGGAAAGGCATCATCTCTATGTATTCGATTTAAACTACCTGAGGAATGGGATTGTATATCTCATTTCATCTTTGTAGCCACAGTACTGAACGAAGTGTCCCGAACACATTAGATACTTGATAAGTGCATTTTAATTGATTTTTTAAAAAAGCATCACATTAAGAAGTATGTAGGTCCTGTTTTTTGGCCAGTGATGGCAGAAAAGCCAGTGGCACTTCTGGTAACTCCGCAAGTAATCCCTGTATTTCTTGCCAATATTGGTGGGGGTTGCTGGCCCATTTCTACTATGAAAGGGAGATATTCTAGGAATTCATAAGTAAATAAGTATAAAGAAGCTGTTTGGAGCTCTTCTGATGAAAGGCATTGTTGAAGTGGCAATCCTCATTACACAGAACTTTTTTTTCCCCAAAGTGATTTGCATCATCTCTAATTAGTTGTTTCTCCCAACACCCTCTCCCCCCCCCCCACCGTGTAAGGAAGACATAGTATTACTTGAAAATATAAAGTGCTGCATCATTTTACTAATGCAACATCTTTCATCTGAGCAACTCATGGGGCTTTGCCAACCTTCGCTCTTTTGTCCTGGGTCCTTCCTAAGTGAAATAAGTCAGAACCTCAGCCTCTTCTGCTCTATACAGAACTTCACTAGGACTTGCCCAAGTATCTGCTTCTCTTCCTAGGAGTTCGCCCACCAGATGACACTGCTTCTTCAACCCTCCTTAACTTTCAGGATACCGCAGATCCTTCATACTGTTTCAATTTAGCCTGTATTCTTACTTCTGAAGTTTTCTTATAATTGCTTTGGGGTGGGGATGGGGACTGGTTAATGAGAGTTGCAGAAGCTGGGACACAGCACACTGAGCTTCTCCATACTAGTAATTCAAAGTGATAGGGGATAGGAAAGGTGGGACATATAAAATTCAGGATGGAGTTTTAGTCTCGAAAAACCCTGTGAGAAAGTTTCTCTTTACTAATTTATTTTAATTTGACTCCTCTATGTTTCAACTTATTGGACCTACTTAATATTCCCCACAAGGCAATATTCAATCGCCTATCTCCATGTCTTTGCATGGGGTGTTCGATGTGCCTGCACCTGGAATGATCTGTCAATCCTTCAGTCAGTAAGCGTTTATTAAGCACCTACTATGTGCCAGACACCATGATAAGTACCAGAGTTTTTTGGCTTGTTTGTTTGTTTTGACAGGGCAATGAGGGTTAAGTGACTTGCCCAGGGTCACACAGTTGTTGTTTTTTAAAAAAGGGAAAAGATAGTCCGGGCCCTCAAGGAACTCAAAATCTAATCTACCTTCTTTCTTCTGTCTCTTAGAATTACTACCTCTCTTTGAGGCTCAGATCAAATATCATCTCCTACTTGAAGCCTTTCTTGATCCCTGCCCCTACCAGATGTCAATTCCCTCTAACTCTCAGTATTTTGTATGTCTATGTAGGGTGTTCCAAAAGCCTTAGTGCAGTATTGAGTTAATAAAGCTTATTCTTAAATTATTTTAAAATTTTATTGTAGTTAACAAAGCTTAAATCTGCACTAAGACTTTTGGGACAATGTCTATATCTGAGTATATATGTATATGCATACACAGATATACATGGATATATCTATCATCTATCTATCGATATATATACACCCACATATGCTCTACATTCCTGTGTGTGCCTATAGTATATAGACACATGTCCATGTGTGTGCTCTCTATATACATGTATACTTAAATAGATGTGTGTATATATTCACATGTATATGTATATGTTTATATATGTGTGTGTATACATACTCCTACATGCTTAATGTTGGTTTATCTGTATAAATGCAGTTTTCCTCTAATAGAAGATAAACACACAGCCATTATTACACTTTTTTCTCTATTCCTAGTCCTTAGCTTAATCCCTACATTTTGGGGGGAGGGTAGTGAGGGAGTCTAGATCTGTGATTTCATCCCTATAGGTTCTTCCTGGTAAGTAAACTCTTTCTATCAATGCAGTTCAGTAGCTGTTTTGCAACTGATAGTACCTGTATTTGAAACTTGCCTAGGACCCTGAGAAGGGAACTTACTTGCCCTTGGTCTAAAAAACAAAACGTGACTAACCTTGCACTCTAGACTTCCTCATTCCGAGGACAGTTTTATATCCACCACACCATGCCACCTCTTCCCTTTGTACACTGTAGTTGCCTAATAAATATTTGTTGAACGGCATTTAATTGGTGGATTGATTTGCCTTTCCTTAGGCAATGCTGTGTGGGAACAGAATTGGTCGACTGGATGATACAACAAACTCCGTGTGTTCATTCCCGGGCACAGGCTGTTGGCATGTGGCAAGTTCTATTAGAAGAAGGTGTTCTCAATCACGGTAAGATTAAAACTGAGCCCCTGGAAAATCCACAGCATATCCTACATTGCCTATCAGAGTTTACATAGATCTCCCAAATGGAAAGGGGAAAAAAAAAGAATTATGATCCCATTAAGGACCCAGCAGAACTAACATCTTCTTTTAGGAATACAAGTTCAGCCACTGGATAATATTGATTGCTGAGTTCCGTCATTATCCCTTCTTAACTCAGGAGAATAAATGAAAGGAAAATGAAATTGTAACCCAAGGGCATCAGTTCCAGTTATGTTTATTAGTTTGTATTCATGGTCCATTGATAGTGTGATTATATTGTGAGCATCATACAGCCATCCTGATGCAGGACCAACTGAAGAGCATGAAATGTGCTGCTGGGCCGATGACATAAAAGTAGGAAATGAATTTAACAGCTGCCTTTTAAATGCAGCATTGTGTAAGAGAATCCATTGTGGACCTACTGTATGACCTCATTGAAAATCATAAACATTTTGTCAAAGAAATACATGCTACCCAGGGCTCCCATGCCCGTGTGATCAATGTCAAGGGTGATAGGTATTTGGTGACTGGGGGAAGGGTGGCATTGCTTGTGAGGTAGTGAAATTTATGCTAAGACATGTTCGATAAACTGATAAAACATTAAGTAGGCCCATTCAACAACACCAAAGGAATTGAGGATGATTTGTAAACCTAACCTTTATTTTCTGCCAGTGCTGGGCACCATCAGGCAAAGTCTGAAATGTGCCTGACATGAAGGTGATGAAGTCTCCTGTGCTTACTCTCACTCTTGGCCCAAACAAGATACAAATCTTTTGTTGATCTTCAAAGGCAGAAGGAATTCCCCCTATCAACCCCCACCCCCTTTTCTTGGACCGAGAGAATTCCTCCATAGGGACTTTCTAGGAGTACGACCTACTTTGTCTGTAATTTTTACTTTAAAATGTTTATACAAATGTAAAACATATTAGAAATCAAAATTAAGGGGAAAAGTCTACTCTGGAGGGAAGTACTTTAAAAAAATACAGATCACAGTTTAGTATCATTTAAATAGAGTGAGCCCTGACAGGACAATTGTACCTTTTGCTACCTTTCATATACCCAAAGGGGAGTCAGTTCTTACTGGATAAACTGATCAACATCCTTAGAGCCTAGCTACCAGTCATTTTTTTGCTTTACAGAATTTGGCAAGAGTTCGTAAAGGGAATTTTAGAGAAATCCCATGAGAGAGGTGTGTCAGAATAGGATGTAGATGGTCCTCATGACTGCAAATAGGAGGTAATGCATTCCAGCTGCAAAATCCTGGGCAAGGCAGACATGAGAAGGGTGTATCAGCCTCATCATTTAGCTGCCATTTGGTTCTGCTTGCTTGGGAAGTTTCGTTTTTATTGAATTGCGACAGCCACCCAGTGTGTCCCTGCCGAGGAGAGCACGCAGGGTCTGTGAGTCAGGTGTGTAACAGGAGATATCCCGTTCTTCCATGTTGCCCTTAGTGGACCAGGAACACCATTTCCAAGATAAATATTTGTTTTATCGATTTCTGGATGACGAGCATGAGGATGCCCCTTTGCCAACGGAGGAAGAAAAGAAGGAATGTGATGAGGAACTGCAGGACACCATGCTGCTCCTGTCGCAGATAGGACCTGATGCACACATGAGGATGATCCTCCGGAAACCGTGAGTGAGAAAATGAGAACTGACCCATTTTAGACTATTATCTCAGCAGCCTGGGGGTGGGGGCCTCATGAGGGTGCAGTGTACAGAGGGGGAGGAAGTGTTTATTTCCAGAGCCTGCCTTCCCTCACAGAACAAAGGAACATTCACAGGGATTGGTAGCACACTAATCTGCTCCTCCTAAACCAGGCACCTTCAGTTCACTTCTGACCTACGTGAAATTATAGTCTCCTTAGCTAGTTTGTGTTCTGAGTACCTGAATGCCATTACCTTTGACCATTCCTGGTCTAGTGTATGTGTGCATGATTGTGCCACTGCCAAGCTATAACCAACTCTTTCCTCACTAAGGCTACCAGCCTGAGCTAAATCAGAATATAATTGGCCATCTGCCTTCAGTCACTAAAAAGGACAACACCATGATTTATATCTTCTCTGCCTTATTAATTCTACCACCAACTCCATTCAGTGCTCCTCCTCTCCATTCCAGAAAATCCAACTTCATCTTAATCAGATATCTAGCAGGCTTCGGTTTGGGTTTTGGTCCAATGTTGTGATTTCATCAATGTAAGGAAATTCATCTCCACTTGGGCAGATCTGGCAAGTGCTCTGCAATTGAAAGTCATAGAAAGTTGACAAGGGATCCTAAGAGGTTGAGTCTTGCCCAGTATCACACAATCCATTTGCGTCTGAAGGAGGACCTGCACACCACTATTCCTAGTTCTGAGGCCAACCTCTCTTTCCACTATGCATCTCAGTCAGTCTCACTGGATTAAATTAATCTAAGATCAATCCATCCTTTAAGTCAATTGGCACATATTTTATTGAGAAACTCCATCACAGCAATAGTTCCCATCTCTATAGCTCTTTACAACTTTAACAAAGCACATCCTTGCCTGCTGCCCACCTCCTGACAGAGGGATGATAGATCCAAGTGGCAGAGTGAGAGAGACGATTTTTGGACATGGCTCATGTGTGGATTTGTTTTGCTTGACTGTGCTTATTTATTACAAGGATTTCAGTTTTCATGGAGGTGTGGAATTAAGGAGTTAGCAACATAGTTGCCAAAAAAAAGAGAACAAAGAAAAAAAGGGGCATTGAAGCATTTAAAAAATACGCACAGAAGAGGACTTCAGCAGGAAACATAAACAAGCAGGATAACTTTGAAATTAACATTGAAGTTTTATATATGTGAGTATGTATATATGTATATATGTGGATATATATGGATATACATACATATATATTTAAAAGGAAAGATCTATGTAATACAAATTCACATATAATCTTCTTTTCCTCTTACTTTTTATATGGAAATGTTATTTTCTTGACATTTGCTAAATTCAAAATAAATAAAAATTAAATTTTTAAAACTACCTTTTTTACAACATTTCTTTGAAAGCAATTAGAATGAGTACTACCAATCTCATTTTACAAGTGAGGAAACTGAGACCCAGAGATATGAGATGACTTGCCTTATTTCCATGGGGCTACAAAATAGGGAGACAATATTTTATAACAGAAAGAACACTGAATCTGGAGCCTTGTGGTCCAATCTGGACTCTGCTACTTACTACTTATGTAACCTTGAGTAAATCACTTAGTCTCGTGGACCTCATCTGTAAAATGAAGAGTTTGGACTAGCTTATCTTAGAAGATTCCAGCAGCTCTCAAATCATGTAAATGAGAGCAATGACATTTAAATCCAGGTTGACTGATTCCAAGTCTAGCACTCATTCCACTCTACCATAATATTTCTATCAGTCTAGTCACTCAAAAAAACCCTTTTATCAGACACCTACTGAGAGCCAGGCACTGTGCTGAGGATACAAAGAAAGGTTAAAAAACACACACAGTACCTGCCTTCAGGGACCTCACAGTCTAATAAGGAAGATGACTTGCAAACATACATGCAAACAAGTTATATATAGGATAAGTTGGAAATGACCAACAGAAGGAAGAGACTAAAATTAAGGGGGGATCAGGAAAGGCTTCCTATAGAAGGTGGGGTTTTAGCTGGAACTTGAAGGAGGCCAGAGAAGCCAGAAGGCAGAATTGAAGAAGAAGAGCATCGCGGGTATAGGAGAGAGCCAGAGAAAATGCCTGGAGGGAGGAGATGGAGTGTCTTGTTTGAGCAACAGCAAGGAGGCCAGTGTCAGCTCTGTGTGTGTGTGTGTGTGTGTGTGTGTGTGTGTGTGTGTGTGTGTGTGTGTGTGTGTATGAAGGGTGTTAGAGGACTGGAAAAGTAGGGGTGGGGCAGATGAGGAAGGGCTTTAGAAACCAGAGGATTATAGATCTGATCCTGTAAGCACTAGGGAGCCACCAGAGTTTACTGAGTAGGAGGGTGACATGGTCAGACCTGGCCTTTAGAAAGATTTCTTTGACAGGTGACTGGAGGACAGATTAATCTCCACTTGAGAAACACAAGGATAGGCATAGGGGAAGATACAAAGGAAAGAGAAGACCATCTTTGAAGCCTTCCTTGATCATCCTTCCAGCTAGAAGCCATCCTCCCTCTTTGAATCCTTCAGGTGCCTCTGTTTGACATCTCCTAATTACTTAAGCATTTTCTAATTCTTCATTACAGTTATTTGTGTACATGCTTCTTAAGGGTAAGGAGGTGTGACTTTTCTTTTCCCCTTTCTACCCTCAATGCTTTGCACAAAGTAGGCACTCCATAAATTCTTGTTGAATTTAATTAAGCTGTGTTCTACTTAGGGATGATTTGGCAAATTATTCTGAAACTATCCACATACAGGCAGATGTTTTCCTGCTACAAGTGAAATCATCTCTCCACCCTACAACCACTGCCAACCAGATGTAAAAGTTGTCACTGAATCACTAGTCTGCTCTACAGTTATTATTGGTGTGTCCCAGACAAGGCTACTGAACTGTATTCTTCATATATTCCCTGGGCTCAATCCAGGGATGATGCATCCCTCAGACCAACTGTCACAGTGTTGTCTTTATGACACTTCTCATTTCCATCCTTCCAATTAATCATACTCACAACTACAAAAATGATTATCTATTTACCAAAAGACACAGCATAAAGAACTGGCTTGAGTCAGGAGGCCTTGGTCCTCTCTCTGATACATACAGGCTGTGTGACCTCAGGCCCAGTAATGTACGTAAATATGTGTGACTATAAGTTACTTACTGGAACTGATATACTTTTCCTAATTGGGAGTTCCCTACATCGAGGTTATCACAGGTCTGATCCCTCCCATAAATACATACACACATATTTGTGAGTGTATGTATATGTATATGTCTGTGTGTATGTATATGTGTGTGACTATATATGTGTATTTATCACATTATATCTCTTATCAGAACTTTTCATAAGTTCCATTGTCATTCTCCATATCAGTGATATAAAATTCAAATGGAAACATCCCTGCAGCTACATGTTGACTTAGAGAACCACAAATCAACATTACCCATGTTGTATTCTATTTTGATTTATTTTGCTAAACATTTCTCAATTACACTTTAATTTGATTCCAGACATACTGGGGAGTTTTATGAGCTGCCTGGGGGTTACTTAAGTCTGTGGGCCTCAAGTTTGCTACTTCTGCTTTAAGTCATCTCTCTATCCCTTCCCATGAGCCTCAAGGGCCCTCTTTCACTTGTTTTTACTGCATAATTCCAAAAAATGCTTTCTGTTGTAGTAAGTTAATCCTCTTTTTCCTCTTCCTTTTTTCCAACTCTTTGTCTTTGCTTGTCCAGGCTGCCTAATGCATCTGAGATATTTTCCTGTCTTCCTCCCATCATATTTGCTAAAGCTTTAAAAATTCACCTGGGTTTGTTGTTGTTGTTGTTTTTTCATAAAGACCTTCCCAGTGACTTACCAAACTAGAGAGTTCTAAAAACTTTGTCATGATCAAAAGCAATATAATTTTGTTTTCAGTGTGGATATTTTTTCTACCAATGAAAATGACAGTCCCTGCATACCTCAGTAGTTGATTTGATGAGTTGCCATGTTCCCCTCATTCTTAAATTCAATCCCTGGTCATCAGCTTTCTGGTGATGAGCTTCTCTAAATATAGGTTGGTCCTTATATGAAAGTGTGTTGCTAATCCAGTCTTCAAAGTCATTCCAACTTAGGAAAACTTTCCAGTGCTTATACTCTTTTGCATAACCTTTCAAGCCAAGTTGGTAAGCTTTTATAAAGCACCTACTATGTGCCAGGCATTGTTCCAAGTGCTAAAGATACAAAGAAAAGCAAAAAATAGTCCTTGCTCTCAAAAAGCTCAGTCTAATGCAAAAGGCAAAAATGTAAACAAGCAAGTGCAAGTATATGTGTGTACACATATGTATATGTGTATGTTCATGTAGGTGCACACATATATGCATATACACATGCATACATGCATGGTTACCTTCACATCATGAGAAAGCATGAAAGTAGAATGTTATTAGAAGCTGTAACCAGGATGGGGTTACTGGAGTTTTGTCACAGCATGAGAAATTATCCAATAGTGAAAAATTTACCCAAGGGTTGGAAAACTTAAAAGGCTGCTGACAAGAGACTGTGTTATTCTATAGAAGGAGGCTTTATAAAGTGGTGTGGTAGAACCAGGGCTTAGTGAACCTATGGTGATGTAGAGGTACTGACACTGCAGGGGTCGTGGCTTGACTGTCTCCCCAGGTTACTTGGACAAAGTCCAAGACTGGTATGACCAAGGCTCTAAGCTAGCCTCAGGTTGGAAAAAGAAGATCCAGTCCTGGCCTGGTGATGTAGTCCCTTCAGGTGCTAGTTCATAGCACAACTCGTCACCCAGGGAGAGAAAACAGCACAGAGAACATAGGTAGAGTTCCCCTCCTCCTTCCTTCCCATGATCAGCCTACATAGGTCATGCATGTGCATGTGTGTATATTCAGAAAGAGGCAATTAGAAGAGTGCACAGGGAAAAGAGATAGTCCCTCAATACTTGCCAGAGGTCTGTACTTTCCTGTGTCCCTACATACTTTTATTTCCTTGAAAGTTTTGTCTTTTCCTCAGTGTTCTAACTTTTCCTCAAGTATGGGAGTTTGGCAGAAGGATAAGGTTAAAAATTCATTAAGCTGCCCCATGAAAGGAAAGGGGTGTCATGCCAAAGGTTCTGGCCCTGTAGGGGACAAAAGTTGTCACCTTATGGAGGGGAAAATGTTTCCTAGGCCCAGGAGTTTGCTTCAGCCTCCCTACAGGAAAGGGATTGGTGCTATTTTAAGCAGGGCAAAGCAGAAGGAAGCAACCTCTGAACTTAGCTGAACTCAGCCGGCTCTTGGACAACAGAAAGGCAGCTCTGTACTGGCCTCATACTCTGGCCTTCCTAATTAATGGTCATCCTGCCAGATCTCACACTCCACTGGTAAACACTTTGAGATTCCAAAGATACCTCCACATCCCCAGTGACACAAAAGTAGAACCATCACTGTCATTAGTGAAGGGTGATTTGCAATTCAAATATAATCCCTAGATTCCATTCTATCTAATTAGTTCAGCCTCTTCCTCAAAGACTCCTTCTTAGAAGCACTTAAATTAGAGGATCTGACTTTTAATGTTTTTATTTCCCTTGTCCAGTGTCAGGTAAAGGCAATGAGCAACAAAATGGTCATATCAGGACACCAGAGGTTCCCAAACCTCTGAATGGGCATTAGTTAGAACAGCCCCTACACTGATTTCTGTCATACAACACACTGATTCCCATCACTATATCATTTGCTTATGATATACCATTTGGTTGGAAAGCTTTCCTCCCACCAATCTCAACCTACCCGTCTTTAAAGGTTTAAGAAAAATGCTACCTCTGTCTTAAAGCCTTTTTCAACTATTCCAGCCCCCATTGACTCCCATTGGCTCTCTCTCCCTCCCCTGTATGTATGTGTGTATGTGTGTGTGTATGTATGTATGTATGTATATGTGTATGTATGTTTTTGCCTATATCTGTATTTATCTATATAGGGCAGCTAAGTGGTATAGTGGAGAGGTGCTGGCCCTGGAGTCTTAAAGACTTATCTCTGAGTTCAAATCTGGCCTCAGATACTTACCAGCTGTGTGACCCTGGGTAGATCACTCAACCCTATTTGCTTCAGTTTCCTCATCTGTAAAGTGAGATGGAGAAGGAAATGGCAAACCTCTTCAATATCTCTGCCAAGAAAATCCCTAATGGGGTGATGAAGAATTGGACACAACTGAAATGACTGAGCATCTATCTATCTATCCATCTATGTCTTTTACTGATAGAGGTAGTCTGGTATAATGATGGGGGCATAAGACTTACATGTCTCAGAATTCTGCAGCTCAAATGAACCTGAATGATCATCAAAGCCAGCCTGTTTCAGCTAAGTAACCTTGGGCCAATAGAGGTGAAGCGAATCCCTGAGATCTCATGGGTGGATTTAAAACCCATATCTTCTGCATCCAGTGAGCTCTTTCACCATGTCATACATCCTCCTTTTAACCCTCTGAAGTGAACCTCTTTGAACTTAGCTAAGCTAGTCCTCAGCTTGAGAACTCAAGCTTGACAAACACACTCAAGGCTAGACCCATACTTGAAGCCTTTATCTCCTCAGTAGAACTTGCTGGAGTGTTTGCTACATTAGCATAGCATTAATAATCACAGAAGTTATAGTTACCTGACCATCCCACTTTGGCATAGAAATATTAGTATCTTTAAATAAACACATTGATCCACAGAGGAATTTACTGACATGTCCCTAACCTCATTCAAGAGAGAAAGGCTACTGACTAGATAGAACTGACCCTTGCTTGGAACTAATCTATTGTGTTTGGTCACTGTGACCAAAAACCTTTGAATGCAACAAATGTAGGCGAACAGGATCCGCTGATTATCATTTATTCATATACCTCCTAGGCTTATTACCCATGGCATCCTAAAGGTTCTTCAAAGATAGTTGCACTTGAGAACTTGGACTTCATTTTTATTATTACCAGTAAAAATCTAGATCTCACCAATTTTTAAGGTTCTGAGTATATTGGCAGCAGGGGGCATTTTGTGAATGTTCCATGTCCACACTTCATGTACAACATTGAAAGCAACAGAATTGTGTTGGGCTTTATAACTTTGATTCAGTAGTTTTATATTTATCTATTGGAACAATGTCCCCAAAGAAGCAAAAAGTGGTCAATAAAAAGAACAATAAAGCTATACCTATTAAATACCTAAGTTTTCAATCTACATACTCAACACACTTATTTGTATACAGTCAGACATGTTGTTGAATCACACAAAATTATCCTTAAAAAACACACAACAATAAACTTTTGATTACTAGAAAGCATGGGAATTCCCTAATTTATTTATTTGCTTGTTTATTTACTCCTAATTTATTTCCTTTAAGAGGAATGAAAACTGGTCAAATTCAGCTAGAAGAATCAACACTCTATCATTACTTTTCCTGTGTAAGCCACACCAAATGCTTCACTGCTGACCCTGAAAACATAGGACATCTTCAAAGGTCTTGGTAGAACTCACCATTTTGTTGTCCAACCACTGAGAACATAACAAGATGGGAGATGCATTGACTCTATGACCTGGGCAGGACCCTCCAATTTTTCAACCCAGCACAGCTGCATTTTACAATAGTCACCACTGCCAGAGAGGTTGCAGAACTCTGATAATTACTAGGAAAGAAATAACACAATATTCTTTGATGAGAAGATTACTTTGAGAATTTGATTGTATAATGAAGATGTTGCTTTGAAAGGTACTTCCTATTGTTCTGAATCTGAGACTCGCTAGCAAAAAAAAAAGTGTCACTTGTTTTGACAGGCTACTTAGAAAAATTCTCTGTTTATTACATTAACTGCAGCATTTTATCTGTCAAACTATGAAAGAATGTCCTATAGTTTAAAAAACAGAATAGAGATTCAGGGGATTTTTTTTGGCATGCTCTTGTTGCTATTGGTATTGGGGAAAAAAACACATACATTTTGAATGTGGAATTAGCTTTTTGTGCCATGGCAGACAGAGTGGTTCACAATGCCCCATTTCGCAGGTGCAGACCTGAAGGGTGTTTGAGGGCAAATGCTGGAGAACTATGACAGTTCGATCATGCAGCTGTTACTGCCCTGAGACAGAGGAATTGTCCTAAAATGGGCTCTTGAATTTTATATTTTTTATTTTCCATTACTTATAGACTGGGGAGGGCAGCTGGGTGGCACAGTGGATAAAGCACCAGCCCTGGATTGAGGAGGACCTGAGTTCAAATGCGGCCTCAGACACTTGACACTTACTAGCTGTGTGATCCTGGGCAAGTCACTTAACCCTCATTGCCCTGCAAAAAACCCCAAAATGAAACAAAACAAAAAAACCTTATAGACTGGGGAAGGTTATCTTACACAAAATTGATGCAAACAAGGTTCCCTTTCCAAGAAACTTATTTGATTCTTGTTGTTTTTAATCACATTGGGCAAAAGACATGGGTGGAGTGGGGATAAATGAATATGTGGGATGACAACATATTCAGAGTCATAAGTAGGAGACCAGCTGGAATAAGGAGGCAGATAAAACACTGTCTGCTGACCTCATCATTTAAGTGAAATTGCCCTTTCCAAAGTTACCAGTGGCCTCTTCAGTTGCTAAATCCAGGAGTTTTTCCTCAGTCCTCAAACTTTGGATTTCTCTGCAAAACTCGATACCTCGGCCCCTCCTCCTGGCTATTCTCCATTTTGGGGTTGCTTGTGATACTGCTCTTTTTGGGTTCTCTTCCACATCTGACTGACCCTCCTCAATCTCTTTGTGTGGCTAATCAATCATATCACATGCTGTAACTGTAGGTATACCCAAAGGCTCTGCCCTAGACTCCCCTTTCTTCTCACTCTACATTTTCTCACTTGGTAAGCTCATCAGCTGCCATGGAGTTAATTATCATCTCTATGTTGATGACTCCCTGATCTATCTATTTGGCCCTACTTGCTCTCCTGAGTTCCAGTTCCACATCACCACTTACCTATTAGACATTTTGAACTGGATGTCCTAGAGACATCTCAGACTCAGCATGTTGAAAATAAAACTCATTATCCTTCCTCTAAAATGTGTTTCCCCTGTGGGAACAATTAACCACTTACCCTTTATTTTCACACATCTCTTCCAAACTTCCCTATTGATGTTAAGGGTACCACCATCCTTCCAAGTCACTGAAGTTTGTAACCATGGTGTCATCCTTGACACCTCACTCTCACTCACCCTGCATATTTGATCAGTTGCCAAGACTTGTATCTACCTCCACAACATCTCTCACATCTATTCCCTTCTCTACATCCACACAATTACCACTCTAGTTCACACCTCATCTCCTCTCCCTGACAGTTGCAAAGTTCTCCCACTTAGGGTGTCTTGTCTCCTGCCATTCCAATTCATCTTGTACACACTGCTAGGTCTGACATTTGTCTCTTCCTTTCTCAATAAGCTCCAGCACCTCTGTCTTTTTTCTAAGATCAAATATAATATCCTCTGTTCAGCATTTGAAGCCCTTCATAACCTGACCTAAACATCATTCCAGCCTTTTTTTTTTTTTTTTGCTGGGCAATGGGGGTTAAGTGACTTGCCCAGGGTCACACAGCTAGTAAGTCAAGTGTCTGAGACTGGATTTGAACTCAGGTACTCCTGAATCCAAGGCCAGTTCTTTATCCACTGCGCCACCTAGCCGCCCCCCCCCCCAAATGACTTGCCCAGGGTCACACAGCCAGTAAGTGTCAAGTGTCTGAGGCCAGATTTGAACTCAGGTTCTCCCGACTCCAGGCCAGTGCTCTATCTACTGTGCCACCTAGCTGCCCCATTCCAGCCTTTTTACACATTACTCCCCTTTATACATTCTATGTTTCAGTCAAACTGGACTTTGAAGCTGTTCGTCATAGATAATATGCCATTTCTCATTGTCTTACCTTTCTTGTGTCTGCCCCACAATTCTAGAATGATACATATTTCTATTCTCTCCTTATTTCCGATCTTAGAATTCTTATTGTCCTTTAAGACTCAGCTCAAGCACTACCCTTTCCACAAGGCTTTTCCTGATGTTCTCAGCTGTGAGAGCCCCAACCCCGACAAAATCACCTTGTATAAATTTTGTAGGGATTTTTATAAACTTGTATATGTACATTTCTGTCCTTACAAAATGTTACCCCTTAGGGCAGTGACTTTTTTCCACTTTTGTATTTGTATCATAGTGACCTACCATAGTGCTTAGCACATAAGAAGCACTTACTAAATCAATGATTTTCTGTCAATTGCACAAGACACCCAGCATTGTTCCTAAAAGTCAAGTGAAGCCAAACTCTCTTCTGTATGCAGTGGTTAAGTTGGTCCCACTGCAATTCAGGAGCTCTGTTTACTGTAGGGCTAAGATTGTGTTATTCTAAAAGAAGCCAAGTTAAGAAATGGGCAAAGGGGAGATCTGTTCCAAACAAGGGAGAGGAAAGTAAAATAACATGAGAGAAAAACAAAATTGTGGTCAGTTGTGAATTTTTTTGGCATATCTGATCTTAAACCAGAGAATCAGAGTTTATTCATTTGACAAATTAATGTTAAATGTAGCTTGCTATTGGTTGGAGGAGAATTCATCATAGATAAAGACCAGGGGTTTCACACCAGGAGCAGATTTTCTAATCGACTAAGGATTTTTATCTCCAATTCCTGGTTTGGCAGGATAGTAGTAAGGCTGAGGCCACATTTAAAGACCTGAAAGTAGACTGTGCTGGAGGCTCCTGAGAACCAACTGTAAAATTTTCAAGGTGAGCATTTACACCTTGGAAATCCATAAAAGCTACAAATGAGGGATTAATGTATTGTTTTGTTGATTGTCTAAATTTAAGAAAGTGATGGAAAAAATGTGAATAGTGCAGGTTAATCTTAAAAGTATGTCATGAGGCACATTGTTCTACCCTTTGGTTGTTAAACATTTACCAGCACACCCCTGCCTGGAAGTGAATCTGATTTTAAAGGGCTTTCTGTTTGGTCAGGAAGTTTCTGAAGGTACAAACTTTAAAATCCAAATAACTGTGAGGGGTCATATGGGCTCAGACTTCCTAAAGCCAACAGTGCTTAGTATTAATGAACTTTCAAGCCTTTCTCCAAACACTAACAAGGCAAGAAGAGAAATAAACTGACAGAAGCCAGGTTTTGTTAAATAAAAAATTCACTATGTGTCTTTCTATCCACTACATAACAGATGTTGAGAAGTTTGCCACTCAACTGGAGAGATATCTGTCCCTTAAGTTATTGCATGAAAAATTGTGGAAGTAAACAATTTCCCTAAAGATACTTCTAGTGTAATTACCTAATCACCCTGGGAACAATTAACCACTTATCCGTCATTTTCACATGCCTTAAGGACTAACTAAACTCACACAAATGAAAGATACAGAGACTTTTAAAAAATACATATTTTGTTTTAGAATTCTCTTAACTATTCTATTGCTGCTCCTATCCCTTCCCAAACATATAGCTTCCCACTGTAATAATAATGATTATCATTGCTTTTTTCTAGTCCTCCTCCTTCTCCTTCTCCTCCTTCTCCTTCTGCCCTCCCTCCCTCCACCTTCCTCCCTTTCCCCTCTTCCCCCTCCTTCCCCTCCCCTCTCCTCCCCTCTCCTCCCCTCTTCTCATTCCTCCCTTCCCCTCCCATCTCTTCCCTCTTCCCCCTCCCTCCTCCTTCCTCCTCTATTCTTCGTTCTTTCTCTTTCTTCTTCCTTCTTCCCAATTATTTAATTGATTTAGAAAATTCCCATCGAGGACACTCCCTCTACCAATGCAAGTGGGCACATGCTTTGCAACTTATAGCTTTAGAGCTTCCCAAGGTCACTGAGTCACATAACTTGCCCAGGGCCAGTCAGTATAGGCCAGAAGTGGACTTGAACCCAAGTCTTCCTAACTCTGAAGCTGGTTATCTATCAATTATGTTAAGCTGCCTCTGTTATTATTAGTAGTTAATAGTTATATTGATAGTTAATTAAATTAATATTAAGAGTTAAGTTTCGGGGCAGCTAGGTGGCACAGTGGATAGAGCACCAGCCCTGGAGTCAGGAGGACCTGAGTTTAAATCCAGCCTCAGACATTTGACACTTACTAGCTGTGTGACCCTGGGCAAGTCACTTAACCCCAATTGCCTCACCAAAAAAAAAAAAAAGAAAGAAAGAAAGAGTTAAATGTCAATTTATATTTGTATTGTGCTTTAAGGTTTACATAATACTTTCCTCACAACTCTGTGAAGTACCTAATTGAGTTAACATTGCTAACATTTATATAACTCTTTAAATTTTGTAAAGCACTTTATGAATATTATTCTATTTGATCCTAACAACAACCCTGGGAGGTAGGTAACTATTATTATCCCCATTTTGCAGATGAGGAAACTGAGGTAAGCAGAACTTAAGTGACTTGGCCAGGATCACAAAGCTAGTAAGTGTCTGAGGTTGGATTTGAGCTCTGATCTTCTTGACTTGAAGTCTAGTATTTTATCTACTTTACCACTTAGCTACCTCTGATAACAATATGTAAATATTATTATATCCATTTTTATATGAAGAAACTGTAGTCCAAAGAATTGAAGTGACTTTGACACAATGGCTGGCACATAGTAGGCACTTAATAAACATTTATTGACTGACTTTAATAGGTTCACACAACTAGCAAGTGTCTAAGTAAAAGCTTCAATATTATTCTTCTGTCATTAGGAACTTTATGCCCTATCTTTTTTAGAGGGGGGAAGAGAAGTCGGAACACAAAGTTTTTAAAAAATTGATGTTAAAATTTTGTTTTTACATATATTTTGGAAAATAAAATTCTATTCAGAATTAAAAAAATAAAAAATAAAAATGAAGACTAGTTCTGGGAATCAAGTGGGATAATCATTCAACAGAAGTAAAAGAATAGAGTCTAATCAAGTGATTATCAGATTTGGGGAAGATGTAGCACCCTATATTTTACCTTTGTTGCAACCATTACATCTCTATCCCCTCCCTAAAAGTGATATATAGTATAGGTCCTCTTTGGTGAATTAAAATTATTTTTGTAATAAATGGAGATTCCTAAAGATATTGCGTAATCAAGGTTTGAAATAGTTGGTCCAGTGGAAATATCATTTGGCATCCTGTGTATTTGGGAGATTAGTCCAATCCTGCCTTAGTAGCTGATTAGGGGTTTTCTAGCATAGAATCACTGGAGAATAGATAGATAGATAGATAGATAGATAGATAGATAGATAGATAGATAGATAGATAGATAGATAGATAGATAGATAGATAGATAGATAAGGAGGGAGGTAGATTGATAGGTAGATAGTTTGATAGGTAGATGATAGATGATATATATACATATATGTGTTTGTGTGTGTGTGTATGTATATGTGTGCATGTGTATATATCTATACCTTTAACCTTTGAGATAATTATAGATATCTAGATATCTATATCTATCACAAAGGCCACTTAGCCCAGCCTTTGCCCATAGAATGAATTCCATATTCAATATGTCCAATCATTCAGCCTCTGCTCAAACAGCACCAATAAATAACAAAGGATGCATTGATTAGTGTATTGAACCAAAACTGTCATCCTTTAACTCCTATTCATTGGTTATAGATATGCCCTTTGGAACCACACAGCATCAATCACTTGCATTCAAACAGAGAATCCTTCATATTTTGAAGAAAACTATCATCATCCTCTCCCCTCACCCTGGAGTTCTTTGTCCTCCAGTTCAGCATCTACAACCATTTCTCCTACTATAGAGCTCCGAACCCCTGATCCATTCTTGCAGCTGGTAGCTTGCTTCTAGGTCTGTCTCTCAGAAGAGAACAAAATGATGGCAAATGTAGAATCGCCAGTGTAGAAGATACTAAAACTGTCACCTGTTTTGTTCTGGGCATGACATGTCTGTTAATGAATCCTGGGATGGCATTAGCTTCTTTTGGCAGCTAAAATCACATCGTTGACTCATAAAAAAGATTACAGTGGGGGTAGCTAGATGGCACGGTGGATAGAGCACCGGCCCTGGATTCAGGAGTACCTGAGTTCAAATCCGACCTCAGACACTTAACACTGTGTCTGACCCTGTGTGACCCTGGGCAAGTCACTTAACCCCAATTGCCTTACTAAAAAGAAAAATAAAAAAGATTACAGTGCACCAAAAATCTCAAATTTTTCCCCCACTGAACTGTTTTTAATTCATGTCTTCCATATCATGTCATTGCATGATGGATTTTTTTAAACTCATGTTGGACTTTAAATTTATCCATACTAAATATTATTTTATTAAGTTCATCCCCAAATTATAGCCTGCCAAGATCTTTTTTGAATTCTGTGCCCATCATTAAAGGTACTAGCTGTTGGAGAAGCAGTATGGAGTTTTAAATAACAACAGCAGAAGCTAGCATTTATAGGGTGTGTTAGGGCTTGCAAAGTACTTATACAAATAGTATCTTGTTTTAGCCTAACAAGAACCCTGGTAGATTGGTGCTATCATTCTCCTTATTTTGTAGATGAGAAAACTGAGGTTAAGTGACTTGCTCTGGGTTAAACAGATAGTAAGGGTCAGAGACCAGGTTTGACCTCACGTCTTCCAGACTATAGGCCCAACAACAGCCCATCCAGTACACTTCCTAGCTGAGAACTGACTTCAGGGTCAAGAAGACATGGGTTTGAGTTCTGGCTTTGTGGTTCACCTGGACAAGTAACTTAACCACTCATTGTCCTCCAGACAACTCTCTAAGACAAGATTCTTCTCTTTCTCTCTCTCTCTCTCTCTCTCTCTCTCTCTCTCTCTCTCTCGTATGTGTGTGTGATGGACCCCTTTGGCAAACTCTTATATAAAGTATACAGACCCCTTCCAGGTTGATAGAGATCTAGTCACCTCAAATTTTGGATGTAATCATTTCAACCAGTCCCAATTCCACCTAATTGTACTCTCATCTTACCCACATTTTTCTCTTCTGTTAACAAGGATATTCTCCTGTGTCACCTAGCTCTATTGTCACAGAGAATAATGAGACTGGAAAGAGTTATCCAGCTATGTAGAGACTTTGGAAGAACCCAGCCAGAAAGAAATGTACTAATGTTCGCATGGTCAGACTGAATGTAGCAAATTAAAATGTCACTGGTCTGCTGTGGAACCCCTGAAGTGCTGAAGTCACTGGACTCTCTCAAACTTCTTGGCATTTTTGGTTTTGACCCTGCTTAAAATTTTGCATCAGTTTTCGCTTCCTATTTTGGGTGCTTTTAGGACTGCAAATACAACATCTTACAACTCTCAACTCCTTGGCCTGTCTAATTGGTTCTAGATTGCAGGGTTTTTTTTGGGGGGGGGCGGGGGTGAGGCAATGAGGGTTAAGTGACTTGCCCAGGGTCACACAGCTAGTAAGTGTCAACTGTCTGAGGCCAAATTTGAACTCAGGTCCTCCTGAATCTAAGGCTGGTGCTCTATCCACTGCACCACCAAGCTGCCCCTAGGTTGCAGTTTTTAATTCACAACTCCTTACACAGGAATTTAGGTCTTTTGGTGCTAACTCCAGCATTATTCCCATTATGGCACATTTTGAGCAGATCTATAAGTCTCTGGACAAATAGTTTCTCCTGCGATATACTCTACAATATCCCTTATAAGTTTGTCATGGGGCAGCTAGGTGACACAGTGGATAAAGCACCCACCCTGGGTTCAGGAGAACCTAAGTTCAAATCCAACCTCAGACACTTGACACTTACTAGCTATGTGACTCTGGGCAAGTCACTTAACCCCCATTGCCCCACAAAAAAAGAGTTCGTCATATCAGTCCCCTAAATCCATTATAATCTTGGAAAGTGGCTCTAACATCTTTGTGCTACAATTTTGTTTATAACATGGGTTTGCTCATCTTTGGCCATTGGAGTCATACCGGAGTTATATTCCCAGCTGGGCTACTTATCATTTCTGTGTCCCAGGCCAAGTCAGTTTCCTCAGATGTTAAATTAGGAGGTTGGGCTAGGTGATCTTTGAGGCTCCTTCCAGGAATTCTAATTCCAATGACCCTAACGTGTCGTGGAATAGAATCAGACTTTGTATTGTTATTTCTTTATCTGGAAAATGGAATAATCATGCCTTCCCTCCCAGTGTAGCAAGTGATGAGGACTATGGGCAAGGGTGCATTGTAAGGCATAAAACATTGTATAAATATGTCATTATCCTTTTTGTTGCTTCATAGGAATATCATATACTGGTGTGCACATTAATATTTTGTGAAGGATAGCACAGGCATTCGTCAGAAATATTGTGAGTTCAGTTCCAGACCACTGCATCTGCCTAATATGTCAGTTCTCACCAGTACTGCCTTCTCTTGGCCCCACTACATCATTCCACTTCCATCCCATTTCTCTTTTTCCCTTCACTGCAGAACTTGTCAGTTCTAATTTCTTTTCTTTCTCAGAACCCATTTTCCCTCAAACCCTTGAAATCTGTCTTATGACCTCATCACTCTCCTGGAATTTATTTCTTTAATGTTAGCATCTATAAAATGGGATAATAATAGCAACTACCTCCTAGGGTTGTTGTGAGGTTTGAATGAGATCATATTTCTAAATTGCTTAGCACAGGGCACAGTAGGTGCTATATACTATTCAGTTGTGTACAACTCTTTGTGACTTTATTTGGGGTTTTATTGGCAAAGATACTAGAGTGGTTTGCCACTTCCTTCTCTAGCTAACTTTCATGATGAGTAAACTGAGGCAGACAGTGTTAAGTGATTTGGGTCACACAGGTGGTAAGTATCAGAGACTAGACTGGAACTCAGAAAGAGAAGTCTTCTGGACTCCAGGCCTGGCACTCTATACACTGTGACATGTAGCTGCCCTAGGTGCTGTATAAATTCTTTCTTCTTCTTCTTCTTCTTCTTCTTCTTCTTCTTCTTCTTCTTCTTCTTCTTCTTCTTCTTCTTCTTCTTCTCCTTCTTCTTCTTCTTCTCCTTCTTCTTCTTCTCCTTCGACTTCTTCTTCTTCTTCTCCTTCTTCTTCTTCGACTTCTTCTTCTCCTTCGACTTCTTCTTCTCCTTCGACTTCTTCTTCTTCTTCTTCTTCTTCTCCTTCTTCTTCTTCTCCTTCTTCTTCTTCTCCTTCTTCTTCTTCTCCTTCGACTTCTTCTTCTCCTTCGACTTCTTCTTCTTCTCCTTCGACTTCTTCATCTTCTCCTTCGACTACTTTGTCTTCTTCTTCATCTCTGTCTCCTCCTCCTCCTCCTCTTCTTCTTCCTTCTTCTTCTCCTCCTGTTCTTGTTGCCACCTTCTTGGCACAAAAACCTCCTCCTTTGTTTTTTCCCTCTCTGCTCTGCCACTTTTTAGTATATTTTTCGTACTGCTGCCGGCTACTCCAATTCTCCTAATGCATCAATTTGGTCATAGTACTTTTTTGCTGAAAATGAGCAGTGTCTCTCTAATGCTTACTCAATGATATTTGGAATTCTTTTTCCGACATCCAGGGTCCTCCACACTCTGGTACCATTCTGCCTTTCCAAGTTTTTCTCTTGTTATTCCTCTCTCCATGGCCCTACTCTCTGTACTGGACAGCTTCCACACATATCCTGAAATCTCATGCTTTCCTCACGTTGTTCACTGTGCCTGGAATGTCTTCCTCATCCTTCTTCACCTGATGAATCCTTTAGAGCCCAATTCAAATACTTTCTCTGCCATAAAACCTTCCTTAATTTTCTAATTGATAATTACTTTTCCTTTGAATATCACATAGATTTTGTTGTGCAATTCCTCCATGCCCTTATGTAACAGCAAATCATATAGTTATTTTTGTTTCTGTCTTATCCTGCTAGGCTATAAACACCATGACAGCAGGGACTGTATTTTATTTAAACTTTATGCCTCCCCCAGTGCTTTGCCAACAGTAGGTGCATAGTAAATATTTGAAAGATTAGTATTAGCAGAGGAAAAGTCATAATGATCCATTACATCTACAAAGTACCTCCTCAGAGGATTTTTGGATATATTATGTCATCTATGCATATTTAAGTTGACCCATCCAGGATCATGTAAGGACACGATGATGCTGTCTTGGCTAGAACCCAGTTTCCTTTTCATAGTCTGATATTTAGTCTTAGAATCATGGAACTTAAGAATATTGGAACTAGATAGGACTTTATAGGTCATCTAGTCCAATCTTTCCATTTGCAGATGAGGAAACTGAGGGAGAAAGAAGTTATTTTCCCAAAATCATATGATGAGAAGCAGAGCTAAGATTAGAAACCGACCTCCTGACTCCCCATCTAGTATTCTTTCTGGTTATTTTAAAGGAAAGTCTGTTTTGCCTTTCAAGTTTATTCCCAGCCTTTAGCTTCAAAGGAGGATGTGTAGAATGGACACTTTTACTAAAAAGTTTTCAGACACATACATTTTTTAAAAATCCCCTGGAAAACCATAACCCACAAACACCCAGAACTCAAAGGACCTGAGCTGAGCAGCCCAAACACCAATGCCTGGATGGAACAATGGAATCCATTTACACGTACATCCCATATAGTCTCTGCCATGTACTAGAGATTTGTGTATTCTGTGTTTCCCGATCTGTAAAGAAGGAATCGAGTTCAGCGTTGTATAAGCTTCTCTGACAGCCCAGCAGGATATGGCTCCACTAAGCCATTGGATTCAGCTCATTATTCTGTTCTGTTCCATTCAACCCGGCAAACATTTAGGAAACTTTTATGAGCAAAGCATTATAGGTGAGATGCCTTATTGCACCTGATAAAAGCAAGCGTGCTCTTCTGAGCAAAGACAGCTAAGGGACAGAATGTGAACAGACAAGGAAGCCATGTGGGATTGGGAAGAGACCCTTTAAAAGGCTCTGATGACCAGATCCTTGGAATATCCCCTTCACTCTCCTTCCCTTTTGCTTTTTTGAGATTATACCTGATCATGAGCTTCAAACGGAGGCTTTTTGGAATGATGAGGCATAACAAGTGTGATTCTGGGGAAGGGGAAAAAGGAAAGAAGGGGTAAAAGAGGATGTATTTCTGTGCTGCCATGCTCACCTTCCCTTCAAGAGAAGTCAAAAAGGAGAGATCTAAAATACTGTGAGTAAAGAAATGCTGTTCCAGGCTAAGAAGAACACATGGAATTAGAAGTAGAAAAAGCAGGTGATTCAGTAAAGGGCAAATGCATCTTGGAAATCAGCATGAACCACTTCAGTCCATGATTCTCAAAATGCCAGGCTTGTTCATAGGTGACCACTGTGTAAGTGGTAGCCTTTGTGGAGGGCCCACCCTGGCCCTTGTTAGATATTTATACAAATTACTTCTTTGGATGTGTGTCTTATCCACTGTACCCATGGAAACAAGGATACCAGAGGGCTGCTCTGAAGGACCTGGGCAGGCAGCTTTTTCCCCTACAGAGTTCACTAGGTAAGGGCCAAAATGGACTGGGGGGGGGGGAGGCAAAGCAGAAAGAGAAAGAATGGTAATGTTTGCCAATACCATTCTGCAACTTAGGGGCTGCCTAAATCCCACATTTTAGCCACGTTCCAACAACTGAGGATCTCTGTCTCTGACCTTGATAAATTCCTTGATAAAGCGGTATTTACCAGGAGCTTCCAATATCACCTGAGCCCTCCCAGCCTTTAATGTATAAACTGCTTCTCCATCCATCCCCATTTATTATCCTGTCTGTAACTAGACATTGCCGCCAGAATGCATCCCCTGCGGAAACTAGGCCTTCCCACAGCAGGATCCAACAAATCCACTTCAATGGGGCACCATGCAGGTTTGTAAAGAAGCAGGGATGCCTAATATCTCTCCCTGTGACATCTGGAGAAGGACAAGTAAAGACCAGCTACATCCATGGGCTGCCACTCAGAGTAGCTTGAGAGTCGATTCACTTGTCCAAACCTCGTAGGTTGCTCTTATGAAGGTACATGGGAGTTATCTCCTCCTGTTCAGGGCAGAGTGTTCCCTTTACTCTTGAAAGCCAAATTGCTTTCAGTCCTTGGGACCCTTTCATTACCTTTTGAACGAGCTGGTGCTGATTTGCAGAATGTGTGTTCTGCATAGCTTCTCAGTCCTTTCACACCTGCCCCCTCAGTTCTCCATAAAGTATGAAAGAGGGTGAATGCTGCTGTTTGCCGAGAGAAACTATCTTTTAAAGTAACACTTTGTTCAGTGATTATGGTAGGAGGACACACTGCTTAAAATATTACTTGATGCTCTTGGGGGGAAGGTAGATCAAGAAAAGTACCTGGATCTGATCAGTGGAAACGGGGAAACGTTTTCTAAAACACTAGAGGGCATGGCAGCCCAGGTCCATGGGAGAGTTAGTCTTCAGTGCACACAACAGCTCCTGGCCTTGTGGAGGCTGGGATCTTTCCCCATGTGCCTATAACATTGCTGAGTTTGGCTTTTATACCTGGGTATTAAATAGTGGGCACCACCAGCAAACAAAGAAGAGCTGGAGTGTTTGATTTCCTCTGGTGGGCAGAGGTTGGCCAGTCCCCCCGATGCTTTGTCTGACCTTGTCCCTGTGACTCATAGCAAATTTCAGTGTCCGGCTGAATTGGCACTACAATTGGCAGGAAGTAGAGATCCCCTTTCTCTGCCCCAAGCCTCTCTCATGAATGCCTGCCTCTGCAGTTTGTTAAGCCGGGCATAGAAACGAGCAAACTTCTTCATACCTTTAAACTATCTCTTCTCTAACTACATTAAAGCATTTGCCATGATACAACTAAAGAGATCACTGTCATCTGAAGATATTCTGAATGCCCTAGTTTAGTGATTGAATTCGCTAGGCTTTCTATCCCGGCTTTGCATTGTGCAAGTTGCCTGAATCCCAAGATGAACCGATGAGCTCTTGGTACCTCAAAAATCTTCTCTGCCTTTTTCCACTTTGGCTAATCTCTCAGTGCACATCTCTTATCTTTTATCCATATTTGGACATCTCTGCTCACCCAGTTAGTTTTAGGATCTCATTTTTCATCACTTATCATAAGTATAATTTGCCATAATCATTTGATAAGAGGATGTATAGAATGGGCACTTTTACTAAAAACATGTCATACATCTACTTTAAAAAAACAACACTCTGGAAAGCCTACTAAATCCTCTATGTACAGAGCTGCAGAATAGAAATTCTGTTGGAAAAACATTTGAAACAGAGAGTATGAAGGGGTGTGGTCAGGGATGACAAATGTTCTGGTTTGGCTTAAGTATAGGCTACATGTAAATAATGAGAGACAAAACAATAGTGGCCAGATTAGGATAGAGTTTTGGAGCACCATGATTTTTATACTAGGGATTTCAAATTTGATCTTAAACACAATGGAGAGCTATTGAAGCTTCTTGATATAGTCACATGATAAGAGCTGGGCTTTAAGTATTCCCTGTTTCTAAATTTACTCATCCACTGTGTGGCATCGGTGCCCCACTACAGTGTTGAGTAGACCTTGGTATTTCATCATATGTCACATCACAAATCAGTGGGTTCAGGAACCTCTAAGGTATTGTTGTTGTTGTTGTTGTTGTTGTTGTTGTTGTTGTTGTTGTTAGGGGATGCAGTGGATAGAGTACCAGCCCTAGAGTCAGGAAGACTTCTTTTCTGAGTTCATATCTGACCTCAGACACTAGCTGTGTGACCCTAACAAAGTCACTCAACTGCATTTGCTTTAATTTCCTCAGCTGTAAAATGATCTGGGGAAGAAAATGGTAAACCACTCACTCCAGTACCTTTGCCGAGAAAACCCCAAACAGGGTCACAGAGAATTGAAAACAACTGAAAATGACTGAACAATGACAACTCTCAAATTTACTCATTCGCTCTGTATGGCAATGGTGCCTCACTAGTATGTTAAATAGACCTAGGTCATTTGTCACATGTGTCACATCACAAATCAGCAGGTTCAGGGACCATTCAGGCATAGTTAGAACCAGTCCGGTGTGTTAGGAGTGACTGCATTAATGTTTCCTGGGAATATTCCTGTTGGTAACAGGTGTGAAATTCCCAGAGACCCAGAAAAAGTTTGGCCATTGATGTGTCATATCCTGGGTACTAGGGATTAGTCTCCTTCCAGACTAATTCTGGGCATGCCCATCCCCCAAGAGACACAACATTCTCTCCAGTGTAAGATATCCACAAGCCTACAGTGAGGTAAAATCAGTGTCCTGGGGATATCTCCTATCTCTAGACAGGTAGACATCCATAATACTTTAGTCTCTGTTCTACCACATACCATCATAAGTTTAGATCTTAAAGGGCCTTTAGTAGCTCTTTTGGTCATTACCTCTTATTTTATGGATGAGGAACTAGACTCACCTTAGCTCACAAAAATAGTCAGTGGAAGAGCTGAGATTTGAAAGCTGGTCTTCTAACTTCAAATCCATCTGTCTTTCTACTATATGATGCATCTTCTTGCTGTAAACCAAGGGGATACATAAACTTCAATATCTGAGCTTACTTAGTTCAACAGTGAACATAAAGTATTTAAAATGTGCAAGGCACCATGTGAGGTGCAGAGTATACAGAGATGGGGTGGGGAGGGATGGCATGGTAACCATAAATAAGCATGATATAAGATAGATTATGGTTTAAAGGAGAGACCCAGGAAAAAATACTGTCTGGAAATCTGAGCCTACCCACATTTTTGTAGCATCAAATAAATAATTGGAAAGAAAGTAGATGTCTATCAATTGGGTAAAAACTAAATAAACTATGATATAGGAATAAAGTAGAGAAGTTGTGCAGTAAACAATTACAAGTATGATGAATGCAAAGAACCATAGTGTTCACACTTCCAGTTCTTCTTTTCTCATCCTTCCTGCCTTTTCTGCTTTCCACCTCCATCCCCTCTCCTGAGCACATGTTCTTCCCAAATCCTCTGGATAAAACACTTTATTGTAATAGACTTTCGAGTGGGTACTTCAGGAAATGATTACAAAACACTCAAAGCATCCTGGGTATAGAGGGTTTAAATTTTTTATTTTAAAATGTATCCCCGGGGGCAGCTAGATGGCACAGTGGATAGAACACCGGCCCTGGAGTCAGGAGTACCTGAGTTCAAATCCGGCCTCAGACACTTAACACTTACTAGCTGTGTGACCCTGGGCAAGTCACTTAACCCCAATTGCCTCACTAAAATAAAAAAAAAAAAAGAAAATGTATCCCCAAAAGGGGGCTAAATTTTACCAGTTTTCCCTTTCTTTTTCCATGTTGTTCTATAAACCCTGACAGGAAGCAGAAGGGGGAAAAAAGACTCAGGGAGCCTAACTCTACCGCTGTACAATTTTTAAAAACCCTCTCTGATGAGCAGAAACAGCAGGTCATTGTTCCAACTTTGAATAGTTCCCACTTCTCCTAAACAATGAATTTTTAAAATTATAGATAATAACTTTTTCTTTGCATGTTTCAGAGCCATGCCCACATTTCAATGAGAGAATGGATTTAAAACAATAACTGAAAGTTGTAGGGGTTTTTGTTTAGGAGTAAGATTTATTAATACTATAGGATAACTGATGCAGGTAATCCACAAATCAATTAACAAGCATTTATTGAGTAATTAGACAGCTAGATGGTGGAGTGGATAGAGTGCCTGGTCTGGAATCAGGAAGACCTGAGTTCAAATCTAGCCTCATACACTTACTAGCCGGGTGACCCTGGGCAGGTCACTTAATCTTGTTTGTCTCCGTTTCCTCATCTGTAAGATGAGCTGGCACTATGCAAGGTATTGGAACTAAACAAAATGTGCAAGGTACTAGGTACTGGAGATACAAAGACACATTTGACATAGTTCCTGCCCTCAAGGAGGTTACATTTCAATGTGGCATGCACACATTTATATAGATAATATTCAAAATGACTACAAGGTCATTTGGGAAATAATTGCTGAGGGGATCAGGAAAGACTTGATGTAGAAGTTAAAACTTAAGCTGAGTCTTGAGTTTAACTATGGGTTCCAAAGGGCAGAGGTGAAAAAGGGATGCATTCCAGGCATGGGGGGCAATCTCAACAAAGGCAGAGGAGGTAGAAGGTTTGGTGTTTGGAATAGTGAGTAGAGTATGAGCAGGGGAATGATGTATAAAAGGACTGGAAGTATAGGAAGGGAGCAGGAGGTTGAAGAGATTTAAACATCAATTTTTTTTATTTGATCATAGAGGAACTAGAAAGATCCTAGAGTCTGGGTAAATGGAGATTGCTATAGTCAGCCCTACTCTTCAGAAACACCACTCTGGTGCAGTTGTATAGAGGTTGGATGGAGGCAAGGAATTTTCCGTTAAAAAAAAAAATAACAGTTAAGTGCTTACTTTGTGCCAAGCATTGGGACAATAGCTCCCATTTCTCTGGTGATGATTTAATATTTACCAGGAAATTTTCTCCCAATCACCCTGTGAAGCAGGTAGTACAAGTATTTTGAATTGCTACTTCCCAGCTCAGGCTTAATGAGGTCAATTTATATGATCCAGGACAAACAGCTGCTGTGTATCAAGAATTTGAACACAAGGCTCCTAAACCCAAGGCCAGTGTGCTTTTCTTTTCATTTTCCCCTTAGAGAATCCCTCACTACTTTCAAGATGCTTCTTAAGTACCTCCTCCAAAAGGCTTTTCCTAATGCTCCAAATGCTGGTGCCATCCAGCTCAAGCTACCATTTATCTGTGTTTATTCACACGTATATTTTTTCATATTTATTCTGTATGTACTTCTGTATGTATATGTTGTCTCCTCCAATGGAATGTAAGCTCCTGGAGTGTGGGGCTTGTTTTATTTATTTTTTTGTCTTTGTACCTCCAGCACTTGGGCACAGTGATTGGCCCATAGTAGGCACTTGCCAAATGATTGTTGATTAATTGATTATATCACGGATGCCCTGTGCCACCCTCTGAAAAAAGGGGAAGAAAAATTCCTCTACTTCTCCTTTATATCTTCTGAATCCAAGACGGAGTTTCTTTCTATTTCATTTTGTTTTCTCCTATCTTGTTAGCTGTCTGACCATAGAGAAAGTAATAAGTATCCAAGTAACTGAGCAATAGAGAGGACCAATATAAAGCACTCAGGAGGATCCTTTATTGAGAATTTGAAGTAAACAACTCATCAGAATACAGACACTGTGGACGGTCTTCTAGGATGTGGAAGTAGCTTAGGGCAAAGCGCCCTTCTTTGCAGCATTGTTTGCTGTGTGGATTATGGGGAATAGGCTTTAGGAAATCTGGGCTCTAGTCCTGGTTCTGTCGCGGGCTAGCGGTGTGATGTTGGTAAGTCATCTATCCTAACTGCAAAATATGGGGGCTTGTGGTCAGCCCTCCTTTGTCCTTGACCTTGACCTTTCTGCAGCTTTTAAAGATTGTTGTCTGTCCTGCTATAGTCTGAGTATTCTTCAATATCATCAAAAACTCTCTTGCTGGGGCAGCTCGGTGGTGCAGTGGATAAAACACTGACCTTAGATTCAGGAGGACCTGAGTTCAAATACAGCCTCAGACACTTGACACTTACTAGCTGTGTGACCCTGGGCCAGTCACTTAACCCTCATTGCCTCATTTAAAAAAAAAAAAAACGAACAAACAAACAAACAAAAAACCTGTTTTAAAAAAACCTCTCTTGCTTTCCCTCCTAACTCTGACTACTCATTTGCTGTGTGCTTATACTTTCCTTGATCCCTTTGTGTGACTATTCCACAAATCCATCTTATTTTCTCTATTGACTGTTTAATTCCCTTTTTATGTTTCCCCTTTTATGAATCTCTACTTTCAGCCTCTCCAATATTCAGCTGCACAAAGCTCTATTCTGAGCCCCAATCTCTCTTCCGAGCTCCAGACTCATATCTCCAGGTGTGTCGATACTGTAGCTTTACCTGAATGTGCTTTCAGCTTATCAAACTCAAAATGTCTGAAACTGAGCACATACCTTTCCCCCTAACCCTGTTCCTTTTTCTAACTTCATTAGCTGTGTCAGTGGTGGCTATGGCTCCACAATTCACCCAGTCTCCTGTCTTCTTTTTTTCTGGTGCAATGAGTGTTAAGTGACTTGCCCAGGGTCACAGAGTTAGTAAGTGTCAAGTATCTGAGGCTGAATTTTAACTCGAGTCCTCCTGAATCCAGAGCTGGTGCTTTATCCACTACTCCCTCCTGTCTTCTTGAACTTAATCTTGACTTTCATCTCACCTACCTATCATATCACTTGTTAATGACCTCTAGAATATATTTTTTCTCATGTCCCTCTATTAGTACCCTAGTACAAGTCCTTATCATCACCTTCGTGGACTTTCCAAAGTCCAAACAGGTTTTTTCACTCCCTTCTTCTCCTTTGAATCTACCTTTCATACCACTTGTTGAAATCTAATGTCTTATGTATTATCTTGTCACTCTACTACTACTTAACTGCTGCCTTTCCTGTAAACTATGAAGCCTGATATTCAAGGTCTTTCACAATCAGATAGCCCTTACCTTAGCCCCTGGGGCAGCCAGGTGGTGCAGTGGAGAGAGTACTGGCTCTAGAGTCAGGAGGATGTGAGTTCAAATGCAGCCTTAGACATTCAACACTTACTAGCTGTATGACCTTGGGCAAGTCACTGAACCCTGATTGCCTCAAACATCCAGGGCCATCTCCAGTCAACCTGATGTATATCATTCCACTGGACCCAGATGGCTCAGGAGGAAAGAGGAAGGCTGGTGACTTTGTGCAGCCCTCCCTCACTTCAATCCAATTCACTGCAAGTCATGCCATCACCTCCCAATGTCATGGTCCCCTTCAAGAATGAAGGACAAACAGCAACAACAACAACAACAACAATAAACAACTTTATTCCATACTGTTGTTCTCTACACATTTTATATTCCAACCAGGCTGCACTCCATCCTCTACCCTTCAAGCATGGACTGTACTTATGCACTGTTGTTATTTTTTTCACAGCATTCCCAACGCCTAGAATACCCTGTCCCCATCTTTGCTTACCTATAAAGCCCAGTTCAAATACCACCTCTTTTAGCAAGTCCTCCCTTCCCCCTTTGCTCTGTAACTCCACAATAATGTTATCCTGTAATATCTTCTGTTGCTGTTTAGTCGTCTCAGTCATGTCTAACCCTTTGTGACCCTATTTAGGGTTTTCTTGGCAAAGATACTGGAGTGATTTGCCATTTCTTTCTCCAGTGGATCCATTTTGTCAGGCAGTTAGAGGTTAAGTGACTTGCCCAGGGTTACACAACCAGGAAGTGTCTGAGGCAGGATTTGAACTCAGGTCTTTCTGATTCTAGGTCCAGTGCTCTATATACCAAGTCACCAGGTGCCTCATAATATCTTGTATTGTGGCTATTTGTGTATTTATTATTATTATTATTATGTTATATCAAGTTACCCACTTTTGTTTCGCACATGAAGCTATAAAGGTCTAGGTCCCAGGTTTGGGGCCTGTTCACTTCACCATATCTTAGGGCAATATTCTATGTACACCCCTGACTTCAGCCATTTTTCTCAAAAACACATGCTCTTTGTTACAAAGGGGATTGGTTCCCAAAGTATCTAAAGCATTCCATCATTAGGTGGCATAGTGGATAGAATTTTGGACTTGGATTCAGGAAGACCTGAATTTGAATCCTGTCTCTAATACTTAGCTATGTGACCTTGAGCAAGTCATTTCATAGCCTCAGTTTCATCATCTGTAAATATGGGAATAATAATAGCACCAGTCTCACAACATTATAGTGAGGGTTCAGTAAGATAATACACACATGTACGTGCATATGTGTGTGTACGTAGAGAAAGAGTTCTTTGCAAACCTCAGAATGCCATATAATTACCAGCTGTTATTATTATTTCTATTACTGGTAAAATAATTAAGCATGCAAATCCTTTGTGCATGGTTCAGTAACCTCTACCCACTTTGAAGGACAGTGTATCTTTGAGACCTTAAGAGTAAATCTGCATGGTCATTTCATACACACACACACACACACACACACACACACACACACACACACATGCACATGCACATGCACACACATATGTTATAAGGAGCCTTCCTTATAACTTAGAAAGACACAGGCAAGAAATCCCATAACCTGAATTATATTCTCTACTTTTGGAGGTTTAATTCTGGCCCTTCCTTCCCCCAATCTGATTCCTTCCTCCCTCCATGACATCACACCCCACAGAGGTATGAATGAGGCTTGGTTGCTGCTTTTGCTCTTGGCAAGGTTTCTAGTCTGGCTTCCTTGTTATTTGCAGCCAGTGTAGAGCAGAGGGAGCAGCAGGGTTGCTCCTTGTACTAAAGAACCATAATCCTATTACACCTACCTTGAATCTTTCACATTAGCTACTTTTAAAGCTGGGGGATGGATGGAGGTGACTCAATTGACTTTTAAATCCTTAAGGGTCCTACTTCCAAAATCCCCATGTGTAAGTCAAGTAGTAGATTAGGCCCCCGACTAAGAAGGCCCTGGCTGCATTAGAGACCTTGCTATTGAGCCTTGTCTTATAGGTATGTGCCCATATGGGGCCTGTACCTCCTAGGTCCCACCATGTCACATTAGATTGGCATGTGATTATGTCTTTTATTGGTGATCCTCGGCAGGGCCTAAATGTGGATGCTTCTTAATGGATTTCCGATCCAGTGGCTTCTTTTTGATCACCCTAGGGAGAACACACTAGGAAATGCAAATCCAGGTGGATTTCAATACCACAGCTTTTGGTCTACATTGAAACAACTGGAAAAAAATGATGAGATCTAAAGTGTACTCTTGCCTATACAATTCTCCATCTGTTATCACACCCATAAAATCTATATTAAAATGTATCTTAACCCAATTTTCTGTTATAAAATATTTTAATTCATCTTTATTCATACAGAGGTTTTAAAAACATTTTATTACTATCTTTATATTTTTTACATTACGAAAACAGTCAGACTAAACCAACTGATACAACAGCACAGTCTTTGTTGTATTTGACATTTATAGTTATCTGGCCTTTGGATTCAACTGTGGTCATTGCATTTATTCTGAATTTAGTGACCATGTTGTTCTCCTGGTTCTGCTCACTCTATTTTGCATCAATTCATAATAGTCTTCCTGTGTTTCTTTGAATTCTTCATGTATGTTCAGCATTTCTTATAGCATTATAATATTCTGTTGTATTAATTATCATCACTCAGAAAATAGTGATTGGTATTTCCCAACACCCAGAAAATAGGATTCTACACAATGCCTGGTTCTCTGAAATTCACAAGAGACTATCTATTCTCTTTCCCTTCTCCCTTACTGATAGCATCTTTGCTTCATTTAATATTTTTCATTGATTCTGTAAATAGCTTGTTTAGTCAACCATTCCCAAATTGTTGGGCAGCCGCTCATTCCCAATTGTTTTCTTACCAAAAAAAAAAAAAAGTGCTTGCTGATTCACAAATTGTCGAGCTGTTTAACTAAGCACCTGAACAAATATAATCTTATCACCTTCCAATTTTTATAGGTGAGCTAGTGGATAGACAACTGGACCTGGAATCAGGAAGACCTGACTTCAAACCTGACCTTTAGCTATGTAACCCTGGGCAGGTCAATTAACCCATCTATCTCAGTTTCCTCATCCATAAAATGGGAATAATAATAGCACCTATCACCCAGGGTTATCATGAAGATAGAATGAGATAGTATTTGTAAAGTATTTTGCAAACTTTAAGATGCTATATAACTGCTAGATATAGTTATTAACTTTCTTTTATTTTCATTTGAGGGTGCATTTTTTTATAACTCTGAATCTGGTTTATCTTCTTTCTCAATTATCATTATTCTTTGTTCATTTCTCCTAGACTCTCCCTCACCCTCTTTTCTCCTCCCCACCAATACCCTCTTCTAAGAAGTGAAGGTAAACACATGGGTTTTTAGAACCATTTTAATCCCTTAAGTCAAATAATGGACATCATTATTTGGGGGGGGGGGGCTTGGTGAGGCAGTTGGGATTAAGTGACTTGCCCAGGGTCACACAGCTAGTAAGTGTTAAGTTTCTGAGTCCAGATTTGAACTCAGGCCCTCCTGAATCCAGTGCCAGTGCTCTATCCACTGTACCACCCAGCTGCCCCCATCATTCTTTTTTTTTCTTTTTTGCGGGGCAATTGGGGTTAAGTGACTTGCCCAGGGTCACACAGCTAGTAAGTGTCAAGTGTCTGAGGCCAGATTTGAACTCAGGTCCTCCTGAATCCAGGGCCGGTGCTTTATCCACTGGGCCACCTAGCCGCCGCCCCCCCCCCCCGCCCCAATCATTATTTTTAATATTACCCTACACTGAAGGAGTAACAAAGGATCCCAGAGATTGAGCAAATATACATCTAGTTAATTATCTCAGTTTCCTTTTGTGCTATGTCAAGTTTTTATTGATAAAAAAATAATCTTTATATCTTGAGGTAATCAACTATGTCATGTGGGAGGAGGCTTTCCATGTTGTAACCTAAATGTGAGAGATAGCATGGTAAAATAGATGAGGCAGCAGACCTTAATTCAGGAAGGCCTGGGTTCAACTCGCACTTCTCAGACACTTACTAGCTGTGTAACCCAGGGCAAGTCATCTCACCACTGAGTGCCTCAGTTTCCTTCTCTGAAAAATGAAGGGGCAGGGAGTAATGGCCTCTCAGGGCACTTCCAGCACTAAATCCACAGTTCTATGGTCCTGGGTATTTTCTTTTCTAAGACAAAGGAAGAGAAGAGGCTGGATTATTTTATTTTATTTTTCCTTTGATTTATTTCATTTCCTTCCACCAACAAGCATTTTTACTTCAACAGTTCCTTTAGGAATTGTAATGGCATAAATCTCTCCCTCTGTTGATTTCAATTTAATGAGAAGAAATTCCCAACCATTTTACTGGCCTGTAAATCTATTTCCATAAACAGCATATTTTGGTCCACTCATATTTTTTTAATATGTTCTTTCCCTTTATTACTTCTTTTCTGCTGCTCCTGTGCAGGCCTGGCCAGAGGACTGTTGATGATCTGGAGATTATCTATGAAGAACTGCTTCACATTAAGGCCTTATCACATCTTTCCACAACAGTAAGTTGTCTTTTCAGTTCAGCAAGCTTTTTGAGTCAATAGAAACGGTCAAGGGATGATAGAAGAGCCCTTTGCTGCCCATTACTTTCTTCTAATATTAATATTTCATTGCTACTACTAATCATACTCCATTTATAAAAGCCGTGTGTGCTGATATAAAGAATCAATCAATAAATCAACAAGCATCCATTTATTAAGTGCCTACTGTGTGACCAGCACTGGGCTAATGACACAATCATTACTCTGAAGGAAATACATTTTACATTCTTTTTTTTTTTTTTTGTGGGGCAATGGGGGTTAAGTGACTTGCCCAGGGTCACACAGCTAGTAATTGTCAAGTGTCTGAGGCCGGATTTGAACTCAGGTACTCCTGAATCCAGGGCCGGTGCTTTATCCACTGCGCCACCTAGCCGCCCTTACATTTTACATTCTAATGGGCAAGATACACATACATATATAAGTATAAACACAATAATTACAAATAAATATAGATTAGTTCAATACAAGTTGGATAAAGTTCTAAAAATCATGCCTTAAGGAGCCAATATGATGTGGTAAAGTCCAAAGTACTCAAAAACTTGGTTTTTTAAAGATGGTAAACTCTAAGAGAGAAGACACTTTCCACTTGCATTTGTATTCTCAGAACTCAGCACAGTTCTTGACACACAGTAAGTGCTTAATAAATGCTAGTCGACTGGTTTTTAAATCAGGTCTTGTAGGAACTTTAAGAAAGGAAAGGAAAATTTGCCCTGAAGAAGCAGGCAGCAGCAGAGTACGGGGTGAGAGAGGTCTGTGGTACAAGAAAACACAAGATTAACCTCGCAGAGCAAAGCAAATCAAATTTAAACACGCCTGCCTATTCTGAATGTTCTCTCTTCTGTTTCTTTTAGGTGAAACGCGAACTAGCTGGGGTTCTCATCTTTGAGTCTCATGCCAAAGGAGGGACCGTATGTAAGTGAGGCACCGTTGTTGAAGGAGCTGACTCATTAGAGATTCTTAAAAGCACACGCCCTGAGAAGCCCAACTGGCAGCTTCTCCATTCGTGGAGCCCAGTGGCCATTTGGGAGAGGAGGGTGGGGCATGCATGAAGCTTTTCTATTTCTAGCTCTCCGTTTGCATGATTCTGCCCGTCATTAAGCTTCTAAAGCATATGGCCTACAAGTACTCTCACTTCCTATCTAGACTGGCTACAGAAATCGTAAATGATGCCTGAAGCATGGGGGGATTGGACAAGTTACCTCTAGGATTCTTTTATTGTCCTTGTTTAGTGGTGTAAGACTCTTCATGACCCCATTTGGGGTTTTCTTGGTAAAGATATTGAATAGTTTGGTATTTCCTTCTCCAGCTCATTTTACAGCTGAGGAAACTGAGGCAAACTGGGTTAAGTGGCTTGCCTAGAGTCACACGGCTGATTTGCACTCAGATCTTCCTGACTCCAGGCCTGACGCTCTGTGCCACCTAGCTTCCCCATGAATCTAAACTAGCTCTCCCTGACTACCCTTGCCAATAACTAGCTACTGGTCATTCTAACTCTCTGGGGCTCTTATTCTTCATCTATGAAATCCTGAAGTTGGAATAGATGATCTCCAGTACTTAGAGGTTAAAGGACTTGGCTAGGGTCACACAGCTAATATGTGTCAGAAGCAGGACTTGTACCCAGGTCATTCTGGCTTTGAGGCTGGAATTGTACCCAGAGTGAAAGGGGTTATTAACCTTTTTTAATGTGAAGGAACCCTTGGCCAGTCTGAGGAAGGCTAAGGACTATTTAGAATAATGTTTTGAAGGCATAAATTCCCTTCTAGTTCTAATATTTTTTGTGACTCCATGGTTGTCCAGTTGAAACTATATATATAACCCTTCCCTCCTCCACATGTTTCCATCCTTTAAGCTCCCTATGTCACAGTTGCCTTGTCTGTAGAGTTAGGATAATGGGCATATAACTGGCTGTTATGAGGAATGTACATTATAAACCTCAAAGTGTTAGAGCATCCCAAAAGTCTTAGGGCAATTAACCTTAAAACTGCCCTAACACTTTTAGGACAGCCTATATAAAGGTGAGCTTTAAAGTCATAAGAATGGAAGCTCAAAGAGTACTTAGAGATCATCTAATTCAAACCTCTTATTTTCCAAATAAGGAAACTGAGGTCTAGAGATATTAAGTGATTTCAAACCCAAGTCCCTTACCTCCATATCCAGTGCCAACAAGGTGGTGTAGTGGGTGCCAGGCCCAGAGTCAGGAAGAATTGAGTTAAAATCTGGCCTCAGACATTATTATTTTTGCAGGGCAATGAGGGTTAATTGACTTGCCCAGGGTCACACAGCTAGTAACTGTCAAATGTCTGAGGTCGGATTTGAACTCAGGTCCTCCTGAATCCAGGGCTGGTGTTTTATCCACTGCACCACCTAGCTGCCTCCTGGTCTTAGACATTTACTATGTGACCCTGAGCAAGTCACTTATCCACTGTGTGCCTCAGTTTCTTCATCTACAAAATGTGCGTAATAACAGCAATTACCTCCCAGGGTTGTTGTGATGTTCAAATGAGAAAAAAATTGTAAAGTGACTGGCACATAGGAAGAGCTATAAATGTTAGCTATTATTATTGATACCAAACATTTTTTACATTTCCCTCAAAACTATAATTAAAAAATTCTTTAGAGATATACTGATTTTTGCTGCTTTATGAAAAACTGGTATCCACTTGGAAAATGAAGGATTACTGCTTAACTGACATTTAATACTAAATGGACAAATAATAGATAAAAAGATAAAGGGCAGAACAAATGGAGAAATGTCTCTTCCTTTTATATGTATTATACTTCAGTACATAAAGGACCCATGATTTCATGAGTGTGGGTACTCCTCTCTACCAATGCCAATTGCAATCTTTCTACACCATGGTAACCTTTGGCATGGAAGCATTTACACCTCTATGACATTAACATGACCTGGTGGCCAATGCCCTAAGGATAAGCCTCTCCATACAGGTAGGCTGTCCCCCTCAGACAATGGTCAGCATTTCCACCTTGGGTAGAACCTACTAAGCTTATATTCCTCTAGATTAAGGATCACCAAGCTATGGTTCCCAGGCCAAACCTTGCCCACTGGCAGTTTTTTTAAGGTCCTCAAGCTAAGAAAGGTTTTTGTATTTCTAAATAAAGTTTTTGTGTATTTTAAAACATACAAACCATTCTTAGCTCATTAGCTGTACAAAAACAGACAGAGGTAGTATTTGGCCTTCATGCCAAAGTTTGCCAACCCCTATTCTAGATAAATAGTTATTAAGGGGAAAAAACCCTAAAATAATATCTGAGAATTTATGACTCCCTCCACACCAGAATGACATAGCAGAATAGGATGTTAGTGGGAGTCCAGGATATATAGAAACAGTTTATTTTAACCTACATGAATAAGTTAAAGTTTTCTAGTCATGTTTTTCCTCTGGAATAAATGTAGAATTTCAGGGTGTTGGTTTTTTAAATGTTTAATTGGATAAGCTAAAATTTATATTGATGTACTTCTATTATTATTCTAAATCCTTGCTTTCTTTTCTACTTTTCCTTTCAGTGTTTAACCAGGGAGAAGAAGGTACCTCCTGGTATATTATCCTAAAAGGATCAGTGAATGTAGTCATTTATGGCAAGGTATTTTTCCCCCTTTTTTGAAACCTTAATATGCTCCATTTGCTGCTGTAATTGTAAGAATTAACGCTAAAGTACTAGCATTGAGTTTGCAACAACACTGTTATCTGATTTAATAAGGAGAATATAGCTTCTCTTATAGAAATGATCCCACTTTATCATGGTGCTGTATGGTATTATCTTTTCTGGTGCTCTCCTCCCTGTTGATTATAGTGTATGAATTTCTTAAGGTAGGTCCTAGACCATGTGAATATAACTCAATGTGGTTTCATCTGTTAGAGAAAGCTAATCTAAAACAGTGTAGAAAGGAAAATGAAACTGAATTCTTATGATTCGCCCTCCCTCAGGCACCCTGAGACAGATAGAACCCAGCAAAATTCATCTATGTTCTTGTGGTTTGAGCACCAGTTGGACTAGTGAGGGGGCTGGGGACTAGGGGGGTGGGGCAGAGATGGGGGGGGGAACAGCTTTCCTGCTCTACCAGTCCCTTTAGAAGCTTCCATTGTGTTTAGGGAGTGGTGTGCACCCTGCATGAAGGAGATGACTTTGGGAAGTTAGCCTTGGTCAATGATGCACCACGTGCTGCCTCCATTGTTTTACGAGAAGACAATTGCCATTTCTTAAGAGTGGACAAAGAAGATTTCAACCGGATCCTAAGGGTAAGCGAAGAACAGGTCTATCTTTGTATAATCACTAGGAACTCCCTCTCCTCAAAAATACATATATTCTTTTAATCTAGATGATCATACTTTGATAAAGTAATACTTTGGGAACAAGTCGATGTTATGACAAATTTAATCACATTTTGAAAAAGAGAGAGAACAGCTTTAAAAAGGTAAAGTAGAATGGTACAGTGGAAAGACCACTGAGCAACCATACCTTAAGTGGTCAGAATTCAAATCCTGTCTCTGTCACTTAAAATACTACCCATGCAGTAGTATGGGCAAGTAACTTAACCTGTCTGGGCCATAGTTACCTCACCTGTAAAATAAGGTGCCCAAAGCAGGATATTTGATTTGTGTGAATGCAAAAAAAATTTCCTTTGTAAAATATTAAATGAATCTATTTTTTTGCATTTGGAATATACATGTGTTATACATATGACGTACATAAATATACATATTATAGTTAAGAGACCTCTAAGGTCCCTTCCAATTCTAGGTTTCTAATCCTATGAGAGGGCAACAAGAAAAAGAAGAAACATAATGAGAAGCAGTGGCATATAGTCGGGAATATACTAGAGCTAATTCAAACTAGCATGAGAGAGCTGATGGTTAAATTTTCAGTGTGGGCATTTAGGTTGCCAAAATCATAAAATGTTACAAATCAGAGGTTGATTTATTATTTAGGTTTGGGGGGGGCAGGGCAATGAGGGTTAAGTGACTTGCCCAGGGTCACACAGCTAGTAAGTGTCAAGTGTCTGAGGTCAGATTTGAACTCAGGTCCTCCTGAATCCAGGGCCGGTGCTTTATCCACTGTGCCACCTAGCCGCCCCTAGTTGACTTTTTAGACTTAAGTGATCTGTTAATAATTCAGATGAAACTTCAAAGTATGTCATGCATACTCCCCCTCCCAGAGTGCCACTTGTTAAACATTGACCAGTACACCCACTCCTGCATTTAGTTCCTCATCACCACCACCTTCTCCAGCACTAATATAGTATTTTAAGGTTACAAAGCACTTTGCAAATATTATCTCAATTTAGCCTCATGACAACCCTGCAAAGTATCATTGCTCCCATTTTACAGATGTGAAAACAGAGTAAGAGGTTACATGACTTGCCCAGAGTCTAAGCCCAGTGCTAGAAGCCTGAGCTTTGTGCTCTTTTCCCCACTTGGTAGAGACTCTTCCTTCCCCAGTCCCCTTCGGTATCTCAGAGCCTCCTGTTTCCTAACTCTTTTCATCTCATGCCAAGTAGAAAGGACCTGATAGGAGACAATTCAGCCTTCTTCCTTACCATTCTCTCCACTCAGTGCCCTCACTCCCTCCAGTGCAGGACCCAGGACCTTCCTGATTGGCCTCCCTTCCCTTTTCAAACACAGAATTACTCTGCTCTTCATCATTTAGGTCAGAAATCCTTAACGTGAGATGCATTCACTTCGTTTTAAAGAAAAATAGCCTGACAACTATTTCAATACAAATCTATTTCCTCTGTAATCCTGTGCATTTTATGTCGTGAATTTAAAAACATAATTCTTAGAAGGGGTTGGTCAGCAGTCAGTCAACAAATATTTGTTAAGCTCCTACCATGTTCCAGATCTTCTGCTAAACACTGGTCCATAGGGCTTCACCAGCACACCAAAGGAGGCCATTTGTCTTTTCTTAACACTCAAAAAAATATTAAGAACAACTGGTTTAATGATAGAGACCAGGACAGCAATGAGACACTGCTAGGGTCACGGAGCCAGTATGTGGCAAAAGCAGGACTGGCTTTGTGCGTGGCACTTTACTCAAACTTTATTTTTGTCATGGATCCCTCCAGCAGTCTGGGGGAGCTGGTGGATACCCTGCTCAGGATAATGTTTTAATTCATAAAATACAAAGGCAAACAATAATTACAAATATATTTATACAAGGGAAACAAATGATTGAAATACAGTTGTCAAAATATTTTAAAAGCAAAATCATGAATCCCAGATACAGAAATCCTTGCACTTTGGCAAACTACCTTTCCTTGATCATTTATACCAAGTTAGTTGAATGTGAGTTTCCATTGAAGTCCTACTCCAGCACCTCATCACTGCATGGAGGAAGTTTGGGGGAACACAGTGACAGAGAGTGCCTGGTGGCCAAGGACCAGTATCGCTGAGTATAAATGCTTTCTTTCTTTCTTTTTTTTTTTTTTTTTTTAGTGAGGCAATTGGGGTTAAGTGACTTGCCCAGGGTCACACAGCTAGTAAGTGTAAAGTGTCTGAGGCCGGATTTGAACTCAGGTACTCCTGACTCCAGGGCCAATGCTCTATCCACTGCGCCACCTAGCTGCCCCCTATAAATGCTTTCTTTATCAGAAAGTTGGCCACTAATGCATTTATTGGCTAATAGTTTCCTATGACACTAATTTTAAAAATTCAAAATGCCCTTTATTTTTGTGTGTCTTCCTTCTATTTCCACAGTGATGGTGATGAAGGGGGAGGGAGGAAACAATTGAGAATTCGTTTTTAGCTAGACCTCAAAAATCAGCTTGAATGTTGGCACTCAATGTTGGGGCAGCTAGGTAGTACAGTGGATAGAGTGCAGAGCCTTGAGTCAGGAAGACTCATCTTCATGAGTTCAAATCTTGTCACAGATGCTTGCTAGCAGAATAATTTTGGACAAGTCATTTAACCCTGTTTGTCTCAGTTTCCTTACCTGTAAAATGACCTGGAGAAGGGAATGGCAAACCACTCCAGGAACTTTGCCAAGAAAACCCCAAATGGGGTCATGAAGAGTTGTATATAACTGAAACAACTGAACAACAACAATTCTCTCAATGTGAGATCTTTGCGCATCAGCCAGTGAGTTGATGTATTGTTTGGTGTTAGAAGCCCCTAGGTTCCAATCCTGACACTGCCATTTACTACCTGTGTGACCTTTGGCAAATCATTTAACTTCTCAGGACCTCAGTTTTCTCATTTGTATAATGAGATGTTGGACTAGATAAGATAGATAAGGTTGTTCCAGCTCTATATCTGGCATTCTCAGAAGCCCCATTTGAGTGTCTGAAGTGTTTCAATTATTTTTTGTCATTTTCTAAATAGATGGAAGAATTGGAATGTGATATGATTTGTATTTCTAGGATGTTGAGGCGAACACAGTACGACTCAAAGAACATGACCAAGATGTCTTGGTATTGGAGAAGGTCCCAGCAGGAAACAGAGCTTCTAATCAAGGAAACTCACAGCCTCAGCAAAAGTATGTTTTCATCCAACCCTGCAATTGCCAGGCAATGATTAACCTTTGCACATGGTATCATCATCTGTACAATAGCATATTCTCGTCGGTGGAAGACCGCTGGACATGTTGCTTTGCTTTTTATTTATTTTTTTACTATAGACTAAATAACACATCGTGTAAGGCATAATGTACCAATTTCTGACCATGTGTAAGGTCTAGTGCTATCTAAAATCATTCTCTGAAGAATATTGCCTTAGACTAAAATCTCTCACTCTTTGTGGTGCTTTAAAGGGGCATCTTTGAAGAAGAAGGCAGGTGAGGGGGAGGAGAAGAAAGGGTATTGGTCAGCTAAGAGGATCAGTAGGTCCTTGCATGATAGAAAGAAATGAGTTTTGGCTCAGAAATTTGGGAATGCAAAGAAGCATTATTGTTTTTCTCAACAGAAGGGATGGCTAGAATTAGAATTTCGTCTGCTGATTATGGGACAGTAGGTGTCAGTGATTTTCGTCAACGCCTACCTGCCTGTTAAATTCAAAACTGCATTTGATTCTTATTCTTCTGACCTTCTATCTGACTCACAGTCTCTTAAAAATAATCTGTTTTAGTTCTGCTTTTATCTGCCTCTTCCTACACAAGATGTCTATCAAATGTATTTGCTTTGCAGAGTTGTAAGACATGTTTGGCTTCCTTAGTAGACTCTAGAAACATGTTTATAGAGAATCTTAAAACATCACTTCAAAAATTGAAAAGGCATATTTTAATATGGAGATTGGCATTAAATGACTGAATGAAAGCAAATTCATGCAATAACCAAATCCTGATGTGATCATTGCAAATATTTTCATAGGTATACTGAACAAATAGGGATCATAGAGTCACAGAATGCTAATAGTTAGAAGGAACTCTCAAGGTCATCTGGTATAACCTCCTCATTTGTAAGATGAAGAAATAGAGGCTTGCCAAGATAGAGTAGCTTACTTAAGCTCCCTCAGTAGAACCAGGACTAAAACTGGAAAATCCAGCTCCTGTCAAAAAACAAAAACAAAAAACCCAAAACATGAAAACCTATCTTCAAGCTTTTAAACCTTCTCTGACACATGTAGCCCATTATAATAGAATTGCTAGGATCTAAAAATGCCAGTATAGATTCATTTTTTAAGTGTTAAGAGGAATATGGGAGTCATTTCTAAATTATGAATACCTGTAGAGTTAAAGTACCAACTTGTTAAAGTGAAGATAAAAGTCCATACCAAACTCACAGAATAGCTATGAGAAGCTATGGTATATACTTAAGGCCATTCCAACATGACTTATTTAAACTATCTTTTGATGAGCTCAAAATGGGAAATGGATAAAGGAAAAGACATTAGCACCACTATTATATATCCCAAGCAAGTTTAACCCATGTAATCAATCTCCACAAGCTGAAGGAGCCTAACTTGATTTCTTGTTAAGCCAGGGAATAGTACAGCCAAGAACACCAAATTAGACTAGAAATAGATTTGTACAGTTTATGGAGAAGTATGGTGAAACATTATCAACAGTATTGTTTCATGAAATAGCAAAGGAAAGTAGAGTGAAAACCAAATTTACTAAAAGCTTTATGAGAGTAAATTTAACAGAGTTGCCTCCTCGACAATGAGAGATAAAACTGGAAGAACAACAACAAACAAGTGAAACATAGAAAAGATCTGTAAAGATTTCTATAACAAACCCTTTTCTCCATCAATTACAGTGGAGCCACCACATTTGGACTCTAACATCACAGTCCCTGATGTGCTTCATGAAATGGCAATAAAGAAAAGAAAGATGAGAAGAATGGCTGGACTAGACCAAGTGCACAGACAGAAGGTCTATGCTGAAGATGACATAATTTTGAGGTTGTTAGGTAATGATTCTAAAAATATTTAAAAGAGGGGAGAAGAGCAAAGGTTAAAATCTGAGTTTTTTGCTATCACCTAAAAAAGTGATCAATAGAAGATTAAAACTTCTCAACCATTTGCCTCCTTTGTCATCTCTACAAGGTTTTTGGGAGAATAAATGTACACAAGGGAATCCTTGATGAAGGTTTGAGAAGGGAATAAGTGGGCTTTCACAAATGATATTCCATACCAGGCAACATTTTCATCGTCACACATGTGACTGAGAGTTGCAAAGAATACAAAATCTTGGGGCAGCTAGGTGGTCCAGTAGATAGAGCACTGTCCCTGGATTCAGGAGGACCTGAGTTCAAATCCAGCTTCAGCCACTTGACACATACCAGCTGTGTGACCCTGGGCAAGTCACTTAACCCCAATGGCCTCACCAAAAGAAAAAAAATACAAAATCTTCTATTTATTTCTTATTGACCATAAAAATACATTTAATTTGATACAGAAAAACTCTACCTTAAATGCTCCCCTCAAAACATGTCTTTTAAGGAGATCTCAAAATCATATAGGATACCTTGAAGTATATAACATCAGAAATAATTTTGATAACCCACTGGTTATTAATATCAAGCAAAGCATAAGACAGGGAGATAGTACTTCCTAAAAGTATCTCCTACCACTGCCATGGACAGAGAATGTCTACCACAGAGACCAAATGGAAGAATGATTTCCCAGAGGATGAGATGCTCTAGGTGTTTCCGTTTGTAGATCCCATTGTGCTGATTAAATTAAGTATACCTTGCAGAGCCTCCTCAAGAAGAACCATGATGGTTCTTTAAAGAGTTCTGTGTAACAATGCACAAAGGGAAAAACAAGTGAATAAATTGTCCAGAATGATAGTCATTTGGGCATACATCTGATAGAACTATTCTATCAGTATGTGTATCAGAGACAGATGCATTACATGTATGGGCCCAGGAGGAAAGCATGCTGAATTGCCTTTGGCAAATTGTACATTAGAACAAAGGTAGAGGATAGGGAGCTAGGTGGCACAGCAAATGGAGCACCAGGCATGGAGTCTTAAAGATTCATCTTCTTGACTTCAGATCCAGCCTCATATACTTACTAGTTTTGTGACCTTGGCCAAGTCACTTTAACCTTCTTTGCCTCAGTATAGAAAGCGGGCCTCCAAACCAGGAAGACCCACCTCTGACACAAATTGACTGCATAATGCTGGGCAAATTAACCTCTCAGTACTCTCGGATACTCTCTATAAGTTGCAGAGAAGGTGCCAACTTATGTTTATGTGGAGAATTTCATCTGCCAAGAATTTCGTATATGAATGAAATCACAAGTCCAGGCCCTATCTTTATCCTTTTAATGGTCACAATCTTCTCCAAAAACGAAGGTCCCTCTTATAAACAATAAATATTATTCTTCCAATGATTCTGTATAACTGCAAAGCATGGGATGCCTCTATCTCCAAAGAACTAAAGCTGAGAGTCACCCAAAGGGCATAAGCAAGCTGTAATACCTTACAAATGAAGAACTATTCAAGAGAAGTAAGGTGAAGGACACTCATCAGAAAGGTGCCTGACTGAGAAGGAAGAGCCAGCCATGTGGCAAGAGCACAAGATAATGGATGAACAGGTCAGGTGCCCCACTGGTACCCATGCAACACCAAGAGATCTTGAGGAAGGAGCCAATTCATAACACTGGGCAAACCCCTTTTGGAGAATTTGTGGAAACTTATAGATCTAAGGGTCATCTAGGTTAAGAAGATAGCAGGGGTGTCTGTCTGCACTGTTGGAGGGAATCCACTGATCTTCTGAGGTCGCAGATCCATCTCTGAGATCACAGATCCATCAAAGTGTCAGGACATTTTATGGCCTGTGCCTTCTTTGTCTTCAAGAAGTCCTTACCCAAATAAAGCCTTTGAAAGAGTCTCGACCTCTTAGAGGATGAAGAGCAAAGAGATATTTTCTAGTTGCAATGTTGGAGCTCCTTCTAATGACTTTCTTCAGTCCTAAAAATAAAACTGAACCAACTATCTAAGACAATTTTACATTCTAGGGTGTTTTTTGTAATGATCCTGATGTCTCAGAGAAGCCTTATAGGTAGTTTGTTTTTAACCATTAGACTTCCAAAAATTGACCTTAAATACCTGCCCTTGAAGACCTCCTCATAATCCCCATTCCCTAACTTTTCCTATAGGATCTCATGAAGTAAAACAAGCAATGGTATCTCCTAATATCTAGGTGTATGAAATATAGATAGCCTCCCGGGGCATGGCACTGGAGTGGGGTAAGGGGCAATACAGAACATTTTAAAATATAACTTCTTATAAATATATATATATATATATAGTTAGTAAGAGACAATCATACTCTATGTAGCACGTAGCTATTTATTTTGTAGTAAGTCAAGTTGCATGAAGGCTCAGGGTCTCTGGTATAGTTAAAACCCAAGAGATACAACTTTCAAACCCTGGGCCCATATATATCTCACCCTGATCCTCCTGGATTTTCACTATTGCCTTTGCTTGAGGAATAACTCTACATGTAGATAGTAAGCCATGTGGGGACATACTGGAGAAATTGGGAATCACTAAAAGTCAATTTTGACTAGCGTGCCAAGGGGTCTTTAGTAGCTTTCATATAATGGTGTGGGATCCTAAGAGCTTATGATACACCAAGAATGCTGTCTCTTTTGTCTCCTGTTTAAGGATCCCTTTGTTGGTTATATTAACAATGTGTTTTTTCTCTAAACACACATATCATGAGTCTTCAAAACCGTTTCACATTATCCTTGACACCCAGTTCTGAATCCTGAAATAATCTCTGCACCTCAGTTCCTCCTCTGCACAATGAAGGGATTGGACAAGAGAGACTTTAAGGTCTTTCCAGATCGAAATCTATGATCCTATACCACAAGTTTCCAAGCTTATTTCCTAGAAAAGTGAATCATTATTTCAAGTCCATACATTAAAAGAAGGATCTAACTTTTGCTGTTTTACTCCCTTTAAAAGATGTATTCCTGAGAAAGAAGCCTTGACTTTAGTTTTATTTAAGGTCATTACATCCAACCTTGTCATTCTATAGATGAGGAAATAGACCAGATAGGTTACACTGTTACCCCAAAGTAACACGGATCATGAGTATCCAAGTCAAAATTCAAACCAAGATCCTCCTCCTACTGTACCATCTTTGATGGAAAAACAAAGTCTAAGGACAGTGTGTTAGGGACACAGGGAAGGGGATACTCACAATTAGAAGGAAGTTAGAGGATGAGTCAATAAAGGAGATGGAAGAGAAGTAGGAGAAAGTCTGAGCAACTGGAGAAATAGTTTACTGTTTTACCTCCTCTGCTGCTACCTTCTCATCCTTGGATGTGAGAATGCTATACTGAGGTAGAAGATAGATAAATAGATAGGTAGATAGGTAGATAGAAAGATAGATAGAAAGATAGATAGATAGATAGATAGATAGATAGATAGATAGATAGATAGATAGATAGATAGATAGATAGATGGAGAGATGAATGTATAATCTCCAATTTAGTATGTATATACATATTACATACTGTATATATAGTACATATAGTAAACAAATACTATGTATAATATATACAAATATGTTATGTTATATAACATAAGGTGCTATGATAAATACATTATATAATAGTATAATAATAGTCTGTGTATATATGGAGATAATCAATAGAAGGAAGGCACTAGCATTAAGGAAGACCAAGAAAGGTTAATGTAGAAAGTACAATTTTTTCCTCATACTGAAAAGAAGCCGTGGAAGCCAGGTTAAGTGCTCTTAACAGTAATAGGAAAATTAGGAGGAGGGAAAACTTTCTAGGGGAAAGATGGTGAGTTCAGTTTTGGACATGTTGAGTTTAAGTCATCTATGGGACATCCAGCTTGAGATGTCCAATAAACAATCAAAATTCAAAGAAAAATGGATTGCCTCAGAGCTAAGTTCTACAATTTGACCTGGTCCATCTGTTCTCTTCTCCCCCAAATCTTTGCACTGAATTGCCTGAATTATAGTGGGACTCAAATGTGTTATTATTTCATCACCTTCTAGAACATTATTGATCTCTTAGTTCTCAATCTTCTAATGTTTGGCTTTTCTCCCGGTCATTTTAATCCTTGCAGCCAAAGAGTTGTTGTTATTGTTGTTGTTGTTGTTGTTTTTAAAGAATAATCAATCAGAAAATCTACTTCAAATGGTTTCCCCATTGCCTTTGGTGTGATTTGTCAAATTACTTTATCTCTCTGTAAAATGGAGAGAATATTGAGTTAAAGTATAATAAGATTCTTTGAGTTTCTCCGACTTAACAACCATCTCTATTATACCATGCATTATTATACAACACTTTTTCTCTGCTTTGGAAAAACCAAACCAAACCACTTCTTTCTCCTTCTCCAGGTACACTGTGATGTCAGGGACACCTGAGAAAATTTTAGAGCATTTCCTAGAAACAGTACGCCTTGAGCAACCTTTAAGTGAAACAACAGGTAAGTGTTTTCATGATTAGATATATGGGTTATAAATGTTTATAGTGTAAACAAGGTATTTACCAAACCAGAGTTCAAGTCTGGTCTTTTTAAGACTAACTTGAATGTCAGTGGTGGATGGAATGGTAGAGAACTCTCTCTTGCTTCTCCAGTGCCCTCTTCTCTCCCTCTTCGCTAATGATGTTTGCAGACTACCATGCATGTGAGGGTTGCCTTACACAATTCAAGAAGAGTTGTTCTAATCAGTATGGATCCTCAGGCAGCCTCAGAGTGTAAGGAATACCACAGTGGGATGGACCAGGCTCCTACATATGTCGAAGAGGTTAGAGAAGGGATGAAGATACTCTCAACATTGGACTAACAGTTCAAAGTTAGGAAATGTTGTCTTCTCTTCATTACCAACTTACTAAGTGGCTCTGTCCAAGCTACTTAATCTTCTTAAGTCTTTGTGCCAAGCAGAGTCTACTCCTTAGGAAACATGGAGTAATGGAAATTTAGAGTCAGAATACATGAATTAAAATGTGTCTGTTTCACACTACCTGAATGACCTTGGACAAATTATTTAACTTCTTTCCTCGTCTGCAAAATGAGGGGATGAAAGTAGATAATTTCTCAGGTCCTTTCCAGCTCTATGAACCTGTGAGTTCATATTTGACTCAAAGAACATTAAATCCTGTAGATGAAAGTTATTTTCTGAATGTGTTAGACTCATTACAAAGCTTTTTATGGTTCCAAAGTGCGTTTCCACAATTAAATTTCTCAACATCCTATTATTGTTATTCTTTAACTGCTCAAAACTTCCTTTCCACTTATTATTTCCCTCTCCTATTCCATTTTCTAATTTTGTAGGTGGATATCCTGAGACTCCATTCATACAAGTTAAGGAAGGAGTAATGGGATAGAAAAAGCTGGACCCCAGACCACATAACCATAAATAAATTTAATCAGGATAACTCAATTATCAGAGATGTATAGGTCAATACTTTAAAATTTTAAGATTTCATTAGAGTACTTTCCACACCCTCAAACCATTGATGAGAATTATACCCCCTCTGCAGCTTACTTACTACAACATGGTCTTCCAAAGTTGCGCTGAAAAATGTATTACCTAAAACACAACCTGATGCTGAACTTAATTAGGCTGGTACTTGCTCATCCAATCCATCCCTAAGCCTGAACTCGGAGCCTTTCCAGCATGTCTGCTGTAGCTTATGCTCCACTGACATAGCTTTTGAGAATCCTGTAGGGTGATCTTCATGTCAGAAGGAATTTTAAAGTGGCTAAGAAATTTAGTGCCATTTCAGTTACATGTCCATAAAAATGCTACAACCCTTTCCCCTTCTAATTTGGTATCTGTCTACATATTTGTGTGTATATACACACATGTATATAAGTGTGTATGTATATTTTGAGAAGCTTTGTATTTGTATGAATACATTTATATATATATACACATATGTACACATATACATAAATATAAATACATGCATGCAAATATGTGTGTATATATGTATATTGTGTATGTCTGGGGAAGGGGTGCAGCTGGGTGGCACAATATAAATTATTGAACTTGGGAGTCAGTATGACCTGAGTGCAAATCCTGTCTCACATACTTGCCAGCTATTTGACCCTGGACAAGATACTTAATTTTTCTTTCCATCAGTTTCCTCATCTATAAAAACAGGTATAATAATAACACTTAGCTCACAGGGTTGTTGTGAGAATCAAACAAGATAACACGTGTAAAGCTCTTTCTAAACCTTAGATTGCTAGATAAATGCTAGCTTTTATTCTTAGCTTTTATTTTTGTTTATTTGATTGTTTTATGGGTTTTGTGAGTTTGTCTATGTCTTTTAAGACACAGACGTCTCCATAATTTTAATATTGACTGAAAAGAAAGTTTCTGTTTACATTGGCACGTACCTTATCTAAGAAGAGATCTATAAGGTTTTTACTGTCTGAAAAGAAAACAGTACCTTTCCTTTTAAGGTCTCCTGTGAAGGGAGTGTTCTTTTCAGGGAACTTAACTTTACTGGCTTTTAAACAGCAAAGAGTAGAAGTCAAGAAATCAATTTATTTTGTGGATGTTACATAGATCTATGTAGCCCAGCCTCTGACCAAAGACACAGAATTTTCTCATTAACATTAATTTTCTTATTCAGTCCTTCCAAAGTAAGAAAATGCTACATAAAGTACAGTTGCCCTGATTTAACATTTCAGTAACCTTTTCTGGAAAGGCTCTGGTATTAGGCCAATGTTACAAGCAGTTTAACAGTCTAGGAAAAGCTATGCACTAGAGTTATTCCTAAAAGAAAGGCCTGTATGTAACAAACATGCCCAAAATGCATCAAAGAACTGGGTAAAGTAGTGGGCCAGACTGATGTTCGTTAATTCAGTCAGAATATATTGATTAAATACCGACTGTATGCCAAGCACAAATATTTATTAAGCCCCAAGCAATATTATGACAAATGAATGTCAGCCTTTTTGTATTTTTTTTGCTGTAGTCTGTCAGTTTTCTTAAATTCATGTCAATATTTATTCACTGAATTATTTTGATGATGTTTTAAAACTATCCGAGAATCACAGAGTACCATTGTATTCCATTCACACAAAGCAGGAAGCCTATTCACCAATCAGGCAATAATTTGGAATACATAAAAAATAATACCAAGTATGAACTCTACTCTTCCTTTTCTCTTCTTCCCCTTCTGTTTTTCTGGTATTGTCTAGAATTACATAAAGAAAAATTATTTGTTTTGAATATTAGATGATAACAACTATGAATATTGTACAATTGTTCAGTACAGAGACTTAATACATGTTTGATTGATTTCCTGATGCTCTTACACACTTTCCCAGTGATTTCATTACCTCCCATGAATGCAATTATCATCTCCATATAGAGGGAGACTCAAAAGTCTTAATGCAGTTTTAAGTTCTGATAGCCTAAAACTGCACTAAGACTTTTGGGACTCTCATTCATATTTACACACATGTGTGTGTCCATATAGACAAAACATATATTTATATGTATATGTAGTACACATATGTATGTGTATATGTGTGTATCTGTATGTCATACCTGAACTGTGGATGTGGATGAACTGAGCCCTCTGTTTCTTCAATAGGTGCTTGATAAACACATCATGGATTTGGGGAAAGGTGCCCCTAAGACACTTCAGAGAAGCTATTTTTTTCTACTCAGACAGATACTATTTATATCTGACATGGAGATAATTCCAAAATTAGATCTTTTTTCTTGGATTCTGGCTATATATTTCTCTTCTAAGACTTTTAGGATTTGATGACGAATACAGCAGGCTTTCTTGATATGTTAGAAAAACAATAATCATTACTAAGGTGATTTTATACTCATTAAACAAACCAAATCACTTCAATGAAGGAAATATAGCATTTTGGACAATTAATCTCATCAGCATCATATAGGATTACACATTTAGAGATTGAATAAACCTTAGAGGTCATCTAGTCCAAACTGCCCCTTTTTTAGATGAGAAAATTAGGTTCTAGAGAGGCTAAGTAATTCATCCAATATCAAAGAGCTATTAAGTTACAAAGGTAGGATTTCAACCCAGGTCCTCTGATTCTATATCTAGAACTTTTCCCATTGTACCATGCAGCCTCCCCAGTTCTTGGGCATTAAAATTACGGAGTCATTTTAGGGGTCTAAACATTCACCATCTGATCAAATAGCTTTGGAGATAAGTGAGGGGTTAAAAAGAGGTCAGTGTTACAAAGAAGGGATGGGAAAAATGAGGAGCAATGTATCATAGGCATTTCAGACCGAACATGTCCAAGATAAAATTACTCATCTTTCCCTCAACACTACTCTGTTCAAACTTGTGAATAAAGAGTTAGGAAAGGACATTTAAGGAGTTGTAGAAGGACAGGTTCACTAATGCTCTACTGTTGGGGCAGCAAATTGGTCCAAACATTCTGGAAAGGCACTTGGAATTATGTGAGAGATGTGACTGCAATAGTCATAGTCTTTGACCCACAGATTTCACTGCCAGGAATAAATCCTCAGGGAATTTCATGACAAAAATAAAGGTCCTTCGTATGCCAAAATATTTATAGCAGAAGTTTTTGTAGTAGAAAAGTGTTGGAAATAAAATGGGTGGCCATTTTTTTAAATTGACTGTTGTTGATGATGATGACAACGACAAAGACAATTACAACAACAATGATTAGCTGGCATTCCATATGGCACTTTAAGGTTTTCAAAGTGACTTACAAATACTAAATAATTTTATCCCCATTACAACCTTAGGAGGTTTCTTCTTGTTGTTCAGTCATTTTAGTCACATCCAACTATTCATGACCTCATTTGGGGTTTACTTGACAAAGATACTAGAGTAGTTTCCCATTTCCTTCTCCAGCTTATTTTATGGATGAGGAAACTGAGACAAACAGGGTTGAGTGACTTGTCCAGGGTCACATAGCTATCAAGTGTTTGAGGCTGGATTTGAACTTATGAAGGTGAGTCTTCCTGACTCCAGGCCCAGCACACTATCCACTGTGCCATCTAGCTGCCCTATAAAACATGGGAGATAGATTCTATTGTAACCCACATTTTACATATGACGAAACAAAGGCAGGCAGGTTAAGTGACTTTCCCAGGGGTTAAATTGCTGGTAAATGTCCAAGAGTAGATTTGAACACAGGTCTTCCTGACACCAAATCCAACACTTTCTCCACTTGGCCTATTGTACTATAAAAATTTGTGTATATGATCAATGCAGAAAAGCATAGGAAGACTTAGATGCAAAGTGAAATAAGCAGAATCAAGAAAACAATGCACACAAGAACTACAACAATGTGAATAGAAAGACCAACAACAAAATTTAAACTGAAGGCTGTGACCATTTTTAATGACTAAGCCTATCCCCCAAGAAGAGATATGAGACAATATCTCCTTTCTTTCTTGCAAAGGTAGAAGACAATGAGTATGGAACCCTGCATATGGTGCTTGACTGGAGTGATGTGTCAGTTTTGCTAAGCTATTTTTTCCTCGTTTTCATTTGTTCTTATGACGAATTGCTTTCTGCAAGGAGGGAAAGGAAGGAGTGTATTGTGAAATTCAAGTGACATAAACATCAAACATATCAGTGCAAAGAGGCTGCTTGATGTAGGTTTAGAGTGAGGGATTTGGAGTCAAGAAGACCTTAGTTAAAAATCTGCCTCAGATACTAGCTGTGGGACCCTATGAAAGTCTCTTAATGTCTGTCTACCTTCGGATCCTCATTTCATGGACATAATAATTGAACCTACCTCTCAGGACTATTGGGAGAATCAAATGAGATATCATATAGATGGGAGTGGTTCTAGGTCAAGGATTTTTACAAGAACCTAATTCTTCTATTCTGTTCTTGTTTTTCTCCTCCAGATTCAGTTTTAAATGACTTCATCATGATGCACTGTGTTTTCATGCCCAATTCCCAGCTTTGCCCAGCTCTGGTGGCCCAATATCCTTTTATTATGAAAAGTCACTTCCCTTGAGAACTGTCTTTCACAGAAAAGATTCCCATCACCATGATGCCCTCTAATCATCCTCTGGTAAGTCGTGGCCTAAGGTTGAGGTCTGTATTGTAAGCCTATACTAAAATCCATGGCTTTTTCCCCAATCACAGAACTTTGGAGCCTGCTACAATTACTCTAATCATCATGCACTGGGAGAATTCTTCAATTCATCTATGTTGTTTTAGGGAGAGATAATGATAATAATCACATTGGATAAGAAGACATGCATGGGGGGCAGCTAGATGGCACAATGGATAAAGCACCAGCCTTGGATTCAGGAGGACCTGAGTTCAAATCTGGCCTCAGACACTTGACACTTACTAGCTGTGTGACCTTGGGCAAGGTACTTAACCCTCATTGTCCCACCAAAAAAAAAAAAGACATGCATGGGCTGTAATCTGTATAGCATAGTGCCTCGCAAATTGTGGGCACTTAACAAATGCTTGTTAACTGATTGACTGACTATACAGGTAGAAGAAGTATACATGATCCATAGCAAAACATGAATCTATTGGTGTCTTGAAATACAATCCATTAAGGTGTTTTATACATAATGAAATGTAGTGAATACTAGATACCGCACAAGAAGAAAATGGAAACTGGATCTAGAAGAATGTGTTATGACTGGATAGGTGGCAGAGCCAGGGATATTTGTGTGTGTGTGTGTGTGTGTGTGTGTGTGTGTGTGTGTGTGTGTATGTATGTATGTAATGTATGGAGAGAGAGAGAGAGAGAGAGAGAGAGAGAGAGAGAGAGAGAGAGGGAGAGAGAGAAGGAGGGAGAGAGGGAGGGAGGGAGGGAGGGAGAGAGAGAGAGAGAGAGAGAGAGAGAGAGAGAGAGAGAGAGAGAGAGAGAGAGAGGAGGAGGGGGATATTTAGGTGCATCAGGGGGCAATTCTCTAAGTCAGTAATGTTATGAAGGACTGCTACCGCATTATCCCTTGGCACCCATTCTATTGATGTAATGACAATTCTTGGCCTCTTATAGGAAAGTGATAGTGCCACTAATTCCAGGATGTGTCATAGCCAGATGTGGAAAAACAAATCTACCAGTGTATTGTCATTCTTACTTTCCTATTTGAGTTGTATGTCACTGGGGAGAGTAGTCATATCAATTAGACCACAGATCCATGGTACTGGAATTTATCACAATCTCTACCTGCTCCTCTTAGATATTTATCAACTATCATATGCTTTCACTAATGATTTTTATCCTCATATTGAGTTTTTAAAACACTGTCCATTTTAATAGTGAGACCCATTGTTTCTCATAGAAGATAACTTGGAAATGGTTTTGGTTTTTGACAATAGCTTAAGGTCCATTATTGGAGTTGACTGAGATGATGATATTAACAAGTGGCACATCCCAGCACAAAAATATAAAAGGGGTAATTTACCACCAGTAGCAACAAAATTTTGAAATTAAAAGCAAGTTGACTTTGGATAGCAAAATGTGTTGAAGAAGAGAGAATGGTTTTCACTGATATTCCTTGTTCAAAAGCAATCCAGTCACTGTTGACATGCATTTTTTTCTTTTTTTATTACAATTAATCTGCCTGATTCTCATTTTCCTGCATACCCATAATTCTCATTGAAATCAGCAGAATGCATGAGGGTGAGAGATTTGAGCTGAATATGTTACTCAGTGGGAGCTGCAAGAGTGAGATTTGAGTGTTTATTTGTCTGGGAAACTATCTTTCCAAATAATGACAGCTTAATGAGACTTACATATATAATATGGTCTTTCTGGCTCATATTCAATTTTTTTGTGATACAAATGGACAATTCCATGCTCAAACTATTCTTTTTTAACTGTACACATAGGAGTCATTATTAGACTCAGGGTTGTAGGGAAGACTAAAAACACCTTTGAGAATAGACATTTCCCTTACCTTATCTGGCCAGCGTTGTATAAACACGGACCAAAGAAAAACACAATCAAACTGTGTGCAAGCAGAAATATAGAAAAAATATTTTTTTTCCTTTTTCAACCCCCAAAACTCCAATAATAAAGCTTAGGCATTTCGTTATTTTAAAATGTGTGTTTGTCCTCTTGCTTTTGCATCTCTTATCTCTTACAAAGATGCATGTTAGGATACCTATATCACCATCTCTCCAAGCCCCAACTAAGTGGGTATCAAATTAACTTTAAGTACAATGTCATGCCCACATAGGCACTTAATAAATATTTCATAGTGGAAAAATAAGAAAAAAACCCCAGAAATATGAACAACAAAACCAAAACACACCAAAGTCTGATTGTTACACACGGTAATACCAGAAACCTAGGTGTTATCTGTACCACTCTGCACCTGCCCTTTCATTTCTCATCCCTTATAGATATCTATTGTAAGCCAATATTTGATGTCAGAGACAACAAAATTAACTTAGAAATGCACCTTCCATGACTGAGTGTTGATGGCTCTAGTAACTCCTGTGTATCTTCCCAGGTACCTTGAGCTACTCACAATACATAAGGCCCAAGTGATCCTTTTAAAAGACCTCAGTGGAAGTTTCTCGTAGGACTGAGGAGAATGTTCATGAACAGATCAACAGCAGTTCTTGTGGCCAAGTATCAGCCCTTCCCTCATGCCCAACACCTCTGCTAACCTTCTGTACCTGTGCCGGTAACGTGGCCTCTGCACCCTGGATCTTGAAGTCAGTTAGGACCATTTCCTTGCATCACACCAATCTTTGCATCCCCTTTCTCTCCCTCCAAAAATATCCCTTGAAGCAGGAAACCAAATGTTCTGCATCAATAGTGATCACTTTCTTTAGTCTCCAAGGCAGTTCTTGAAAACTTGTCTTCTAAACTCCATTCTCCCCCACCCCCAACTAAATATACATACCTATACTCTCACACACATACACACACACATACTATTGATGCAGAACATTTGGTTTCCTGCTTCATCAAGAAGATGAAGGGCATCCAACATCCACAAAAACCCATCTCTCTTCTGCCATTCTTCCAAACTGATTAACATCATTGCCCCATATCTCCCACTTCCCTCTTGTCACAGAAACAGAGTTCTATGTTCTCACTTCAACACTCATTAAATGCCAACTCTATAATAGGCACTATGGTAGTCAGTGGGACTACAAAGACAAAAGTGAAACACATCTTGCCCTCAGGGAGATTGCATCCTACTATAGGGAAACAATATTCATGCAGATAAATTTATGAAATATATTTAAAGTAATTTCCAGGGGCAGCTAGGTGACACAGTGGATAAAGCACCAGCCCTGGATACAGGAGGACCTGAGTTCAAATCCAGGCTCAGACACTTACTAGCTCTGTGACCCTGGGCAAGTCACTTAACCCCAATTGCCTCACCAACCCCCCCCCCAAAAAAAAACCCAAAAAAGTAATTTCTAGCCTCTAACAGATAGAGGAATCAGCAAAGGTTACTTATAAGATAAAGCACTAGAGCTGAGCCTTAAAGGGGGATAGGGGTTGCAAGGTGGAGGTGAAGAAAGAGAGTGTTCCAGTTGGGGGAACAGCTCATGCAAAAATACAGAGTGAGGAGATAAGTTGTTATTACTGGGATGTTAGGATCATTGACATACGGCCAGAAATTATTTAGCTAGTCCTTATCCAGTCCAGCTCTGTCATTTTACAGTTGAGAAAACAGCCTTAAGTGACTTGTCCAAGATGACCCAGGTAGTAAGAGAACAGCAAATTGGCCAGGTCAGCTGGAACATGGTGTACACGAAGGGGAGCCAAAGAAAATCAGTGAATAAAGGCAGGTTGAGTGATTTTTACAGGGCATTAAAGGTTGGATGCTATCCTAGAGGCATCAGAGAACCATTAAAGCTTCTTGAACAAAGGAGTAATATGGTTAGTCTTGTGCCTTTAGAAGATCAGTTTGGCAGCTGTATTAGGGGATAGAAAGAGTGGAAGTGGGAAGGCAATTAGGAAGGTATCGCATTACCAGTGGTATCAAACTCATAGAAATGGGGGCCACTAAGCTATGCATAAAGATTCATGTGGCTGAATATTGACCTAAATTCACATATATTGTGAATTTATTTATTTTGTTAAATATTTCCCAGTTGTATTTTAATCTGATTCAGCAGGCCATACATTTGACAACTCTGTTCTATATGACAAGTGATGAAGGCCTGAAGCAGGAAAGTGACTATGAGTGGAAAAGAGACAGAGAAGAAGGAGGAGGAGAAGAGGAGAAGGAGGAGGAGGAGGAAGAGGAGGAGAAGGAGAATGAGAAACATTTATTTAGTGCTTTAATGTTTAAAAAACACTTTACTAATACTATTTCATATTATCCTCACAATAATCCTGGGAGAGAGGTAATATTATTATCCCCATTTTTGAGATGAGGACATTGAGACTGTGAAAGATTAAGTAACTTTCCCATGGTGAGTAAGCCACTAAATGTCAGAGGCATAATTTAAACTCATGGCTTCCTGACTCCATGTCCACCTAGCTGCCCACTCAGTCTTCTGTAATCACAGGATTATAGGTACAATATGCATTTTAATCACCTCTTAAGAGAGTGGAAGGGATGGGAATAGATCTGTATTAGTATCACTATGAGGAATTGTTTTAGGGATACAAAAACAAAGCATCAAAACAGTCCTTGCTTTCAAACAGTTAACATTCTACTGCTTAGCACAGTGTCTGGCACATAGTAGGCACTTAATAAATATTTCTTTAATAGCATTGTATTTAATGGAATAGAACTAGAGGTCCTAGTGCAAATACAAAGGAGAGGGGAAATTTTAAGAGAATTGGTGGAGATAGTAAAGTCAGGACCCTAACAAATGATTAAAAGTGGGAGGTGGGAGAAAAGGGGGTTGAAGTTGGTTCATACCTGAATCCCATAAGCCAAGCCCCAAAATATTTTAGTTTAAATAGTTGAACTTCAAGCTCTTGAAGCCAAATGTCCTAAATTTCATTTCCACTCAATGCAGGTGGCCATGTTGGTATCAACTGCCCAGTGCAAAAATTTTCTTTCTGCGTAGGGAAAATGTTGGTGTACTAATTCACTTGAAACAAGCTGGAATAGTTTAGAAAACCTTAGAGTTGGGAAGTATCTCCTAATGCAGGAATCATCTAATGCAGGAATCCCTTCTAGAACATACCTTACAAGCAGTAACCCAACTTAAATTCTTTGAGTGATGAAGTCACCATCTAATGAGATAATTTCAACAAAGAGTTAGCATTTTAGCTGGATTTTAAAGGATAGGTAGGAATTCAACAGACAAGGAGCAAAGAGTTCACATGGTATCCTTGAGTCTCAGTTTTCTCATCTGTAAAATGGGAGAGTTAGGTTAGATTATCACTAATATTCTTTCCTTCTCTAAATAATATGTTGTTATAATCCCTTTTCTTTGTAAGCAAGGGCAATTGCTCCATCCCCATTCAATCTCCTCCATTTGTCCAGGGTCATGGGTGAGAGGTATAGTTTATTTAGCTAGAAAATTCTCTCTCATTCTTACCAGCCAAAATCCTTCTGTAGTCAGTGGGCAGATGACCCCCAAAGTTTGTTTTCATCTCTAAGCACAGATGTTGTATGCAAAGCAGACATTCAAGGCACAACAACACTGAAGAGGATCAGTTTGGATGTTGATTAGTGTTTTATAAATAGCTGCATAATTAACATGTACTTACTGCAAAAAGGTATACATAATATTGTATTCCCTGTTGTAGGCTGTAATGAATCTGCCGCCCGTTCGTCCTAGGAGGTTTTCACTTACTTTCACCATGATAATTTTAATATGTGGAGCCATTATTAGCTGAATTAAAAATAAGTAAATGAGCAGTAAAAATACAGAAAAATTACAGGTGCCTGTGGTGAGTAAGATAATAACTAGGTAAAAATATATGAAATAATTACAGTGTATGAAAGGCAGAGCCGGCATGAGGAAAATGACTCAATGGAATATTAAACCTGCTCTTGGCAATGTTCAGAAGGCATAGTCTACAACATGTTCTTCATCTCTCCTGATCCTCATCTCACATCTTATTATAAACAGCCCTAGCCCATCAGAATATGCCTAGCCAAAATACCTGGTCTTTTAAATCCAAAATTTTGCCATATCTATATTTGACATCTTGTAAACCGAACATTCAAATGGTTAATTGAAGCAGTGACTCAATGGGCTAAATTTGTTAAGTGTTTTGGATTCTTATAGCCTTAGCTTTGCTGGTCCCATTGGGTCCTTTATAAGCTTCATTAGCATGCTGATTTCTGCTTATTTTTGGAATCTTGGTGGTTTGGGAACTTTCCTGAAAAGATAATGAAAGATAAACCATATAGAGGCAGTTTTTTGATGGTTTTGAGGATTTTTAGAAAATGGCATTAACCTTGGTTCCCCAGAGGGGGATGGTTTTGTTTTTAAAGTCAATAAATCAAAAGGTATTGGAAAGTCTAAAACTCTGGTAGGAATTATGGGGATTCAAAAGACACGGTCCCAGCTCTCAAGGAGCTTATAGCTTGTTTGGGAGAACAAAGCCTGAACACTCAATATAGTAGTAAATACATAGCTAACATTGGAATTGTGAGAAGATAGAGAGGAACCAGTTGGAGTTATCAGTGAAGGCTTCTAGTATGAGATGTAGCTTGTAGAGGTACTTACAGGATGAATAGATGGGAATATAATAAGGTGAGGTTGATAGGAAATAAAAACTCATCTGTGAGTTTACCCAGGGTATGGTAAGATAGAAATCATTTAATCTACAGCAGGAATGACTTAATTTATGTACCAAAAAGAAGTTCCTGAAAACAAGTATTGTAAAGTTGGAATACTTCATAATGAGCTTCTAATTATCTGTGTGTAGTTTTACCACTTGTTGGATTCTTAATAACAGTCTCCTCTTACCAGATGCTCTTTTTCCCCCTTTCATTCAATAAACTTTTAGGTCAACATCTTCTGTCATTTGGTGTGTTAAGATAATTCAGATTATCTTGAATATCATACAAATAAAGACTTAACAGAAAGATCAATCAGCTGAAAATGTTACTACTAACGATAATTCATGTGCACACATGAGCTGTTGTTGGAGATGTGAATTGGTCCAAGAATTGTCTCAAGGATTAGTCCATTCTCAAAAGTAATTTCTAACTATACCCTCCAAACTCACCAACCCATACTCTTTGACCCAGTGATATAATTACTAATCCCATACCCCAAAGTGATCAAAGAAAGAGGAAAAGATCCCACATGTACAAAAATATTTACAGCAGTTCTTATTATAGCAAAGAACTGGACACTTTGGGGAGACCCATCAATTGGGGAATGGCTAAGCAAATTATGGTGAATGAGTGTAATAAAATATTATTGCACCAGTAGAAACGATGAAAAGGATGGTTTCAGAGAAACCTGGAAAAGATTTACATGAACTGATAAAGAATAAACTGTTTAGAACTAGGAGGACAATTGCAGCATAACAACAATATTGAAAAGAAAAAAGGTACTCTGATTAATTTAATGGCTACCTAAGATTCCAGATGATACTATCTACTTCCTGACAGACAAGATGATGAATAAGACATACGCTTTCAGACACAGTCAATGTGGAGATTTGTTTAACAATGCATATTTTTAAAGGGTTTTATTTTTCTTTTTTTCAATTTGGGAAGAGTGGGGAGAGAAAGAGAGGAGATAGATACAAGGGAAACAAGAGAGAAGAGAAAAGAGAGGAAGGAAGGAAGGAAGGAAGGAAGGAAGGAAGGAAGGAAGGAAGGAAGGAAGGAAGGAAGGAAGGAAGGAAGGAAGGAAGGAAGGAAGGAAGGAAGGAGGAAGGAAGGGAGGAAGGAAGGGAGGAAGGGAAGGAGGGAGGGAGGGGGGAAGGGAAGGGAAGGGAAGGGAAGGGAAGGGAAGGGAAGGGAAGGGAAGGGAAGGGAAGGGAAGGGAAGGGAAGGGAAGGGAAGGGAAGGGAAGGGAAGGGAAGGGAAGGGAAGGGAAGGGAAGGGAAGGGAAGGGAAGGGAAGGGAAGGGAAGGGAAGGGAAGGGAAGGGAAGGGAAGGGAAGGGAGGGAGGGAGGGAGGGAGGGAGGGAGGGAGGGAGGGAGGGAGGGAGGAAGGAAGGAAGGAAGGAAGGAAGGAAGGAAGGAAGGAAGGAAGGAAGGAAGGGAGACAGGAAAACAAAGAAAGAACTAAAGAGAAAAAAATGAACAAAAAGAGGATCTTTGAAGCGTTTTCTAATACACAAAAGAGAACAGGAAAGCCAGAAAGAATCAGAGAGAAGCAAGACAGCAATGAAAGTAACATATTGAATTTATTATGTTTTAAAAGAAAAGCAAGCTGTACATAATAGAAATTCACAGCATCATAAATAATTCTTTCTGCTCTACTAGGTATATGGAAAGGCTCATTTTCTTTGGTCTTTGTTAAGTTTAGAATAAAAAAATCTAAACAATTCTGATAATAATTTACATGGTGGAATGCAAAATGCCTGGGAATTAGGAGACCTGAGTCTGAGTCCTGGCTCTGTCACTAACTAAGCTGTGTGACTTTAGGCAAGTCACAATCTCCCTGGACCTAAGTTTTCTCACCTATTAATGAGGCTTATTGGATAATCTTTAAGTCTTCTTTCAGCTTTAATGCAAAAATGATCCTATGATTTGTGGATTGTATGCTGTTTACTTTATCTGGTTATCTCTCTCCAGTGTGCAGGTTATTAAAAATAGACTGTTGTTGACTGAGGATAGTAGCGGTAATGCAGGGAGTCATGTGGGTTTCTGCTGGACTGGTGTTGAGAGTGCCAGGGTAGTCACCTATACCTACTTGGCCCTGCCTATTTGGTGACTTCTCTCCTAACTTCCTGTCCAGTCACTCCCTAGCTTTTCTGTTCAACCCAACCTGTTGAAAATGGCAGAGCCCTACCTCAGGATTTGCTCAATTTGTCCTAATAGACCCGACCACTTCTTCTAACACTTTGCGTAGGACTTTGGTATAAATATTTTCTCTGTCCTGAGATATTGAAAAAATGATTCAACATGGGATAGCTATGTGGTACAGTGGATAGAGTACCAGCCCTGGAGTCAGGAGGACCTGAGTTCAAATCCAGCATCAGACACTTGACACTTATCAGCTGTGTGACCCTGGGCAAGTCACTTAACCCAATTGCCTCACCACAAAAAATGATTCAACAACTCTTTTTTATAGCTCTGAACTCCTAGCTAGAGACCCAACTTCGGTAAAATACTGTAGTTTTAATTTTTGTCTACCTTCCTGGTCACAGCCCCTAACCCTTCTTCAAACTGCATTCCTGGCAATACATTTAAATTAATGATGTAAGTAGTTAAAAGTTTGTCACCAGTTTGGGACATGGTGAATATTTAAACAATCTTTTAAGAAATCGTGTATCACTAAAAAAACAAAAACAAAAACAAAAACAAGGGGCAGCTAGGTGGCACAGTGGATAGAGCACCAGCCCTGGAGTCAGAAGTACCTGAGTTCAAATCTGGCCTCAGACACTTAACACTTACTAGCTGTGTGACCCTGGGCAAGTCACTTAACCCCAATTGCCTCACTAAAAAAACAAAAACAAAAGAAATAGTGTAAAGCTACCTGCCCCAATGAGAGCATTAGTTTCTTGCCCTCTCTGGAGGGATGGGGTGGGAGAGAAAGAGACATAGACAGAATGAAATAGAATGAAGGCTCATTAGCTTTGATATCAGGAATTCTAACCAGTTCCACTTGACTTTGTCTCATACATCATTCAAACATACTGCCTTGTGCCTATAGTCCACTGGTGACAAATTCATCATGGCCGCTCTAATAGAACTCTTGTCTTCACTCTCTTCCCTGTAGGTTCTCAGCTTCTCTCCAGGGTCTGGAAGGATGGGCAGGTCTAGCTTGTTAACCAAATTCAGACCCTAACAGCCTCAAGGTCAGAATGAAAGTCATTGAGGTCAAGGAGGAAGATACTGGGGATTTCTGCTGACCAGTGGGGCATTCACCTCCAGAATCCTATTACATTTGGGGGGGCGAGGCAACAGCTATTTTCTGAGATGAAAAGTACATGATCTCCTGAGACCTTTTCCAAACCAATGGTTCTATATTTCTAAGTATTTTGCTTCTGATCTCCACTCAATTCCTTCTCTTGACATGGAAGTGATCCTAGGTTCTTCAAGGTCATGTCAGTAGAACTCAAGCAATGTCAGTTACTATCAAGGAGGAAAGATTTTGAGTTACCTCTACCCAGAGAGAAAGCATTTCTATTGTCCGTGGACCAGCCTGGCTAAATTTAGACAAGGTTGGCCACAGATACTGAACATGTTGATCACAACAACTCTCAATGACTAGCTACTCTAGTATATAGAGGTCTCATTGTATATCAGTGAAGGTGGTGCTACGACAGTGAAACTAGGGATGGAGTATTAAAGCATCCTCATTTTCTTTTAAAAGGACAGCATAATATCTTAAATTTCCACTTGAAAAGAAGTTAGCTGGTCAGTTATACCTACTTTACTTACTTTTACAGAATTGTTGTGAGAATCAAATAGATAATGTTGATAAAGCACTTTATTAACATAAAAGTACCTTCTAAGTACCTGGTATCACTATCTTCAACATACTGTTCTTGATAACTTTTTGATGGAGTTAATAGTCTAAGAAGCTTCTCTCCTGATATATTTCCTTTACAATTAATGTTAGGCTAACTCTTGTCCAGGTGGATAAAATGATTATTTATTTTGGGGAGGGGGGGAAGTTTGGGGTTATTGTTGTTGTCATCACCTGCTCATTTCAGTCACTACTTCATTTTTTTTTGGAAGTGTTTAAAAATCACACAGGAATCTTTAGTAGATTTCATTAGGAATTTATAAAAACCAAGAGGTCATCTAATCCTTCTGTCTTTTCTGTAATTTGGCATGACAAAAGTTTCATATATGGTAAAATGCTTTCACATCTTCTGATCTTGCTCATGTGCATCATGAAACATCTTCAAGAAAAAGAGGTTCTCAGCTTCTCTCCAGGGAATGATACAGTTAACTTCCAATACACAAGCTTCCTTGTTGTTTCTCAAACAAAACATTCCAATCTCCTGATTCTGGACATTTTCTTTTCCATATAAATATTTTATTATTTTCCAGTTACATTTAGAGATAGTTTTCAACACTTGTTTTTTATAAGATTTCTACTTCCAAATTTTTCTCCCTCCCTTCCCTCCCCCCTCCCCAAGACAGCAAGCAATCTGTTGTAGGTTTTATATATATGTATATATATATATATACAATCACATTAAACATATTGCTGCATTAGTCTTGCTGTGAAAGAAGAATGAGAGCTAACAGGAAAAACTCCAAAAAAAGAAAAAAAACAATAGAAATAGTATGGTTTGATTTGCATCTAGATTCCACAGTTCTTTTTTTCTGGATTTGGAGAACATTTTCCGTCATGAATCCTTTAGAACTATCTTTTTTTTTTTTTTTTGGTGAGGCAATTGGGGTTAAGTGACTTGCCCAGAGTCACACAGCTAGTAAGTGTTAAGTGTCTGAGGCCAGATTTGAAGTCAGGTCCTCCTGAATCCAGGGCCAGTGCTCTATCCACTGCGCCACCTAGCTGCCCCCTCTTTGGAACTATCTTGGACCATTGTATTGCTGAGAAGAATCAAGTCTATCACAGTTGATCAACACATAATGTTGTTGATATTGTGTACAATGTTCTCCTGGTTCTGCTCATCTCACTCAGCATCAGCTCATGCAAGTCCTTCCAAGTTTCTCTGAAATCTGCCTGCTCATTGTTTCTTACAGCACAATAGTATTCCATTACATTCATATACCACAACTTGTTCAGCCATTCCCCAATTGATGGGCAACCCCTCAATTTCCAATTCCTTGCCACTACAAAAAGAGCAGCTATAAATATTTTTGTACATGTGGGTCCTTTTCCCTTTTTTATGATCTCTTTGGGAAAAAGACCTAATAGTGGTATTGCTGGGTCAAAGGGTATGCACAGCTTTATAGCCCTTTGGGCATAGTGCCAAACTGCTCTCCAGAATGGTTGGATCAGTTCACAGCTCCACCAACAATGCATTAGTGTTCCAATTTTTCCACAGCTTCTCCAACATTTATTATTTTCCTTTTTTGTCATATTAGCCAATCTGACAGGTATGAGGTGATACTTCAGAGTTGTTTTCATTTGCATTTCTCTAATCAATAGTGATTTAGAGCATTTTTTCATATGGCAATAGATAGCTTTGATTTCTTCATCAGAAAACTGCCTGTTCATTTCCTTAGACCATTTCTCAATTGGGGAATGACTTGAATTCTTATGATTCTGGACATTTTCACTGGCCATCCCCCAACCCTGGAATGTTTTTGCTCCTCACCTCTGCCTCCTGGCTCCCCTGGAATCCTCCAAGTCCCAGCTAAAATCCCACCTGCTACAGGAAGGCTTTCCCCATCTCCGTCAATATCAGTGCCTTTCCTCTATTGATTACATCCAACTTACCCTGTACGGAGCTTGTTTTTACATAGTGTGTGCATGTTGTCTCCTTTGGTAGATCCTTGAGGAAACGGGCTGTCTTTTGTCCTTCTTTGGATCCCCAAGCACTTAGCATCACTCCCATCCTGTCAGTCTTCTCACACCTTTCTCTACCACACACCCTGTGATCCAGTGATATTGGCTTCTTTGTTGTTCATTGCACTAACAATCCAGCTCCCAATGCTGTGAATTTTCAGGGGCTGTCCTTCATGTCTGAATTTTTCTCCCTCCTCATCTCTACCTCTCTGACTTCCTTCAGAGCTCAGATTAAGTTTCCCCTTTTGAAAAAACAAAACAGGGGGCAGCTAGGTGGCGCAATGGATAAGGCACTAGCCTTGGATTCAGGAGGACCTGAGTTCAAACCCAGCCTCAGACACTTACTAGCTGTGTGACCCTGGGCACGTCACTTAAACCCCATTGCCCTGCAAAAAAAAAGAAAAAAACAAACAAACAAAACAAAACAAAAACAAAATAAAACAAAACAAAAAAAACTTTCCTGATCCCCTTTAATGCTAGTGCCTTCTGTTTGTAGACTGACTCCAATTTATCCTATTTAAAACTTGTTTGTACATAGTCTAATCCATTAGATGGTGATCTCCATCAGAGCAGGGATTGTATTTCCCCTTTGTATCCCCACTGTGTGGCACATAGTAGGCACTTAACAAATGTTTATTAACTCACTAAGAGGAAATTAATAGAAGAATCTGAGCTACTAAATTCTTTTTCCCATGAAGATTTGCAGCTGCCAGATCATATTAAAGTAACTTTTTGTTTATATCTTTTCTTTTCATATCACCTAAATTCTTCCCTGGTACATCTTCTACTCCTCCTGCTCCTCGAGAGCCATCTCATACAACAAATGCTTTTTATTTTTTTATTAAAAAAGAAAAAGAAAAAAAACACAAATGCTTTTAAAAGAAGAGAAAAAAACAATGAGTAAAACCAATCAATACATTGAAAGAAATATGAAAATATGTGCAATGTTCTACACCTGTGGCTAGTTCTCTTTCTTATAGAAATTCTTTTTGAGACTTAAGGCTCTTTCCACCAAGTCAGAATGCTAGTTTCCAGGTCCATAAATGCTGGATTCTGCTTTCTGAGCTAAGTCCAAACCAACTTTAATGAAACTAGCTCAAAATCCAAGTGGTGACAGTCAGACAACAAGCACTTCCCAGTTTCTAAGAATAAATGAAAATGCATGTATTAATGCATGCTTGCTAAGGGGAAAGTACTCTGCTAGGAACTAAGAACAAACAGAAAATTTAAATAGTCCCTTCTCTCAAGCAGTTCATATTTTAATGGGAAAGACAACATGTATGACTGCAAGTCAAAGAGAAAGGCCCTGTGATCTTGGGGTTCAGTGGCAAGACAGATGGTGGTGCATCATCTTTAATATCATGTCTTCTGATAAAATAAAATTACATCTATTTCTGATGTTGAACCATCTGGCAATGTTAAGGACTTTTGGTGGCAAGTACTGTCTTTTCTGGTACTACAGTAGCTGTGGATGCACCACAACAGAAGTAATTACCAGGCTACCTCTCCATGAAATTTACTTTCTAGGGTTATAGTTATTAGAGCAGAGCTAGAAATAGGACTGGAGGTCTAGAGGATGTTGCTAGTTCAAAAGTTGTTGGGCTTACCTGCCCATAGGTGGCACTGGTCATCAACTGATGCTGGTGGTGGTGAGGAAGGTGGGTCCATTCTGTACAGGGATTACTCCTCTCAGTGATGTCTGCAGAACCTGGTCTGGAAGGACTGGTAATCTGGACACATTGCTATTCCCAAGGTTCTCAGGTTCAGGATCCAGGGTTGTCTCCATCGGAGTCTGTTGGTAGATTTTTTGTTTGTTTTGGTTTTGGTTTTGGTTTGTTTGTTTCTGTGGGGCAATGAGGGTTAAGTGACTTGCCCAGGGCCACACAGCTAGTAAAGATCAAGTGTCTGAGCAAAATTTGAACTCAGGTCCTCCCGACTCCAGGGCCAGTGCCAGTGCTTTATCCACTGTGCCACCTAGCTGCCCCCTCTTGGTAGTTTTTTTTTTTTTTACTTTTTTTTTCCAGGGCAATGAGGGTTAAGTGACTTGCCCAGGGTCACACAACTAGTTAAGTGTCAAGTGTCTAAGGTTGGATTTGAACTCAGGTCCTCCTGAATCCAAGGCCAGTGCTTTATCCACTGCGCCACCTAGCTGCCCCCCCCCCCCCCGTTGGTAGTTTTGACAAGAGGCACATGCTGCCTTATGCTTCTGCTAGTAATGATTTGAGGGCAATATTCCTGAAGACCAGAAGAGATTAAGTTCTTGAATGATTAAGAACTTGAATCAAATACATTTCAAGAATTAATTAGTAACAGCAGCAGCAATTTGAAAAATCAGAAGTTTGGGATATATAGGCTCAGGGGGCAGGAAGAGTTGGGAGTAATGGCACTTGGAAGTCAAATTCAGACATCAATAAAGGTTCAGAAATTAGAAAAAGCAGAAGGCCTTGAAGTGAAGGCTAAGGCTCCCTGTATCACTACTGTGAAAAAGTTGGAATCCATAAAAAGCTTATTAATGTTGGGCAAGGCCTGGGGCTGCATCCTTCAGAGAGTAATACTTTGGTCTGCATTTTTATACCATAGTAAGATGAATAAGCTCTGGTCAAATTAAGTCTCAGTAAAGAGACCAAATTGCTTTCCTATTAAATCCATATTCTCTCTAGCCTCTAATGCAATGAGTTTTCCTGAAGATTTTTCTTCCCTCCTTCCTTCCTCCCTCCCTCCCTTCCTTCCTTCCTTGCTTTCTTCCTTCCTTTCTTTTTGAGAATTTCAGATACCCTAGCAATCATTTACAGAAACAAGAGGCTTGGCAAACTATGTTGTGTTATTTGCTACAAACAATAGACAAATTTCCCTAACACAAAAATGGGGAAGGATATACCTTTCTCCTGTCCCACAGAGGGAGTATCTTCTGGCATAGTGGGTGATGAACTTTAACGTGATGAGGTCCTGCTTCTTCCTGCTTTGTGACATAGAGCCGCCATGACTAGATTACAATGACCTTGGAATTCTAGACTAGATCCAATACAACTGCACGGGCGAAGGGAGTGTGTGCTCAATTTGAGGTAGAATATCTCCTTCTTGTGTTTGGGTCCCATGTCTCCTTGGAAATCAGGTCAAGCTAACCTTAAAAGTAAGAATAAGTACTCTGAATGTCTCTCTAATGGAGAATTTCATTTCTTAATATTCCAAAATATTTGTTCTCATCTAAGTAACAAGAAATTCTTTCTTCTCAAACCTCTAAAATGATAATCTATCAGTGAATTCTGTTAGAAGTGTTTTAGGGGTTTTAAAAAAACTAGAAAGCTTTAGAAAGTACACTAACATTTTTCTTAATGAACCAATCTCTCAAAAGCCACCTTATTTGAATAATTAAGCTATTTCCTAGAGACATTTTCCAAAATTCTTCTTCCAGACTCCTAAAATTAAATAATTATTGAGGAAAAGGGCTTGTTTTCTGTGTGAGGTTTGACCATGCCAGAGTGGTTATTAATGTACTTGCTCAACATTCTATAAATATGTATTGTTTTACGATCTTAATTTATATAATAACTTTAGGGTTTTTAAATCAAATTGACAATGGCATAATTTAAAATAAAAACATGGACTGCAAATTTTACACAGCAAGGTATCATAAGAGATACCTATCTTTCAGGATTCACTAATACACTTAACTAGGGGTAACTAGGTGGCATAGTGGAGGGACACTGGTCCTGAAGTTGGTTTTAAATTTGACCTCGGACTAGCTGTGTAATCCTGGGCAAGTCACTTAAACATCCAGGGCCCTCTCCAGTCATCCTGATATATATCTTGCCACTGGACCCAGGTGGCTGTGGAGGAGAGAGTAAAGCAGGTGACTCTGCACAACCCTGCCTCACTTAAATCTAAATTCACTGCAAGGCATGACATCACCCCAATGTCACAGTCCTCTTTGAGAATGAAGGACAAACAACAAATACATTTAACTATAGAATTCATAATAGAGCTTCAAAGTTTGCAAAGTGATTGACAAATACTGTGTCATTTGATCTGTACAGTAACCCTGAGATGTAGGTACTATTATTATCCTCAATTCACAGACAGGGAAATCGAGGCAAATAATGGTTAAATGACTTGCCTATGGTCACACATCTAGCAAGTATCTGAGACAAGATTTGAGCTGAGGTCTTCCAGATTCCAAGTTAAGAGCCCTATATACCATGCCACCTAACTGACTAGAAATTTATGAAGCTGTTATGCAAGATCAAAGAAATGACTGGAGATGTTAGGTCTAGATTGCGAAGTATGAAGGAGAGGAATGTTGCTGGCATGTTCTTCACTGGTTATGAGGATCATGGCTGGGCATTCTGCTTTAGGAAGAGTGGTAGCCGAGCCTTGCTTTCAAACATCAGGAGGCTGAAACAAATGCTATTCGATTTGGCCATCTCAATCTACACTGAACCTACTCATATTTACCATTGTCACTCTCCCTTCTTTTTAATCAGCCTTACCTCTCCCTACTGCTTCTTTATCATTAGACTTAAATAGTTCCAGTATCAGAGAATATTGTCCCCAGTACTACACTGACACAATTTCATAGACGTGATTAATGAATTGCTGTGGTCAAAAAAACTTTATCACACAGTGGCCCACTTTCCAGTGATGACAGGCTTTTAGAACTTAGCCATGATGATCCCAAGATGAAAGATAGGTTGTCCATGGTCAGGTCCATATGGGACTAGCTCCAGCTTGGTAGGACCTTTCCAGACTTGCATTTTGGCTGACATGGCCACAATGAACACCACCCTGCAATAAGGCACCCAAGATTTTAGTGAAGGTTCAGTGTCATTGAAATAAGAAAATGAACTAATCTTCCCAAACCAGATATACTCTGAGTTACTTCACAATCACAAATTACCATAAAAACCAAACAAAAAAAGAGGAAGGGGGTGGGGGAGATAGGAGAAGAGCCTATATTATATTTAAATTATCTTAGCTCTACTTCCCAATTCTCATAAGTCCTTGTTACTATTAGGTTTGGCTATGATGGTCCATTATGATATTTATTTTCAACTGAAGAATAAATTAATAGACAAAATTTTAATCAAATACTTAACCCGTTGTCTGGTAAGTACTACATGTACTTATAATGCTGTGTGAGGGAAGGGACCCCTGCCATTACATCTCATGGAGAAGATAAAAATAGAACCAAAAATACTAAAAAGCAAGAGACTGAAGGGTTAATGAGAAAAGAAATCATTTTCATAGACGGCGCATGTATTTCTCCGTTTTCCCCCTAGTCAGCTCTGAGAGAATTGTAGTAATATAGGTAGACCAATTTCCTTTTTTTATGAATCCAGTGCTCAATTTATGAAAACCATTTTGTAACCCATTTACATGCAGGAAACCTTTGCTTTAAGGTTCTGTCATTTACTTTGATCATGATTATTTATAACCCCTCTCAAAAATGCCTTTTACCAGTGTAGCTCTCAGGAATAACATACCGGAGAGGCTGTTTTCTACAGTGCTGTAAAACTGTGCCAGTGGAGCCAAGGGAGGATCCGCTCTTTTTCCGCCAGTTACAAACTAAGTGGCTACATGTTTTATTAGTAACTTGAGAGAGAAGGGCATGTTAAATGAAAATGGGCAAATAATTAAGCACCTACTCTTTGCAAGGCACTTTGATTTTCTCTGTGGGAGACGTAACAAGTAAGGTACAGTCCTTACTTTGTGCAAGGTAAAGAATACTGGCTCTGGAGTCAGAGGACCTGGGCTGACCTCTCTGGGCTTCAGAACCTTATCCACACTATGGGCAATGGACTAGGTGGCCTCTGGGGGTCCCCTCCAGCCCTGAAGCTGTGATTTATGAGTCTCCAAGTTATTTGCAGTCTGGTTCTAAGATGAGACATAAATATGAGGAAAATCAACAAGATATAAAAACACCAGTTTAAGATGATAGGAGAAGGGGCTAGTATATCAGTGACTCCTAACGAATAAAACAGTATAGTATAGGTTGGTCTCAAAGCCCAAACCAATTCATTTCCAAGCCTGTTGTTGCTGTCACATACCCCTCATTTTTCCTATGAATCTCCTATGAATTCCAGCAAGAAAGTGAGTATATCTTGGTAGTGGTCCCCAACTTCAGTCTGAAGGGTGGGCAGAGCTTTATTTTCAGCACCCCTATTCTCCCCTTCCCCCACCCTCTGGCTGGGCTTAGCTATCATACCTACTTTCATCTCCATATTCAGACACTCTCTTATTAGCATCTCCTACTATCCCTGCCCAACCCAGCATGTGCACACCCATAGACAGAAGCTTCTGAAGAGTATCTCTTCCTGTTTAAACTGATCCCTGCAGTATGTAATAAATTGGCAAATGGTACATGCAAAAGGTACTTCAGAGAAGGAAGAGAGAACTTTGGACTAGGATGGGCAGGAAAGGCTTTATTTCAAGAGGTGAGATTTTAATTGGGTGGGTAGAATTGTAATATGCAGAGAGGAGGAAGAAGGCATTCCAGCGTGAGAAAAACAGAGGTCAGAAAGTGCAAAGGGATGATGTTTGGAAGCCTGGGGAACTTTGGTTGAAGCAGATGATTTGTCAGTGCAGTTATAGAAGGTTAAGTCTGGTAAGATTGTTGGAGCAAAATCATGGAAGGTTTTGAATACTGGGATAAGGAATTCTATATTTAGCCTGTGGGAAATTGGGGGGATTTTTGGCATTTCTAGCATCAATGATTGATATGTTTGAAGTAATACTTTTGGAAGATTGGTCTGGTAACAATGTGCATGATAGCTTGGGGAGGAAGAGAGACCTTAGGCAGTAACACCCCATGTATGGCTGGTCCCATAACAACCTAGTGTAATAGGACAATTCTGACACCTTACAAAGACTTCCTTGAAGAGGAGGTTTAAAATTGCTGAATGTTTTCCTTGACCCCTTGGCACTTACCACGCACAGCCTTCCCAAGGTACAGAACAGGACAAAATGGATTATACCCTCAACAACAAGAGGCGAGTCATCCGCCTGGTCCTCCAGTGGGCAGCTTTGTATGGAGACTTACTGCAAGAGGATGAAGTTGCAATGGCCTTCCTAGAGGTATGCGAGAATGATTCCTTCTCTTACTGTCCCCTTCCTCTGTAGCAAAGGGACTTATTCTAGAAGCAAGGAGTTTTAAGGATGTTATTAAAATTAGGGAGTCTATTGCTTTTTTTGGTGATGGAGGAGAAACAGGAGTGATGTGGATCTGAAGAGTCCCAGAGGTAGAGAGCTATGACTGGATACAGCTTTTGATTTAAAGACCCTACAATTTGAAGAGAATCCCTCTCTTCCAATCCATGACCCTAACTCCCCATTCTGTCTCCTGTAACCATTTTCATCTCTTAATAACAAATCTCCTCCATTATTCAATTGAGCATCTTACAATGATAATATCGTACCCCCTGAAGAACAAGATGATTTTTTTAAAAATTCCTTCCAGCCCAAATGTTTATGATTCTACGATTTCTGAAATGGATGCACCAAAATATAAGTTTTGGTTGTCTGTTTTTCCCCTCTCAGCAGCATATTTTGGGACAGAGGGAGCTATATCAACATAGTGAAGCACAAGGATCCCTTAGGGTAATGGAATGGGATATTTTTTTCTTTAATGCAGAATGATCATAGGAGTTTGAATTTTACAGGTGAATCTGTACCCTCCATCTTCTAGATGTGAATGATATATGGCATAGGCCTACATTAAGACAATCATTATGGATCATTCAAGACAAGGGTCAAGCTGATGCTGAAATACTTCCCACTCTTGTGGACTCTTCCCATCCCCTCACTTTGGCTAAGCAGAAAAAAGATGGTTTTACTCAAAATTTCTTCTGTTGCCACCCTTGTGGCCATTTCACCTTACTGAGAGTAAACCTAATCCCAGGATGACAATATTGAATAAGTAATGAACAAGGGCAGGGGTCCCAAAATGATGGGACATAATATATGGGAAGAAGGATACAGAATCTAACTGAGCAGTAGGAAATCTTGAAACAAGAAGCTTAACAAAACTGGGTGATAGAAAATTCCTCTAATAAAAAGACCATTAATTTTTTTAGCAGGAATTCCCTTCCGTCAATTCAGATCAGCAATTTATCTGTAAAGTATAGTCTTTAAAAATTGCCTGGAACAGAGTAGTTAAGTGACATGACTGGGATCACATGGTCAATATATATTAAAAGCAAAACTTGAACCTAGATCTTGTTAACACTGATGGCCAAGCCTCTGTTTATCCTTCTACACTCTTCTTTAGAGAGACAAAGAGGCTGGGAAGAACGGATCCTCTATATGCATTAATCAGTAATTGATTTTTAATTTTAAAAGTTGACTATCAAGTTAGCTGCTAAAAGTCTCTCTTTGAAAGCTGGTCCTCGAAACTTGGGTAGATATATAAGGTATCTCTAAAGTCTTGGTGCAGTTTTAAAGTTTCAAACTACTCTAATACTTTGGGGGCCCCATATGTTTGATAGTGGTGTATTGAATACTTAATCACTTCTAGGGGTAAATAAGTTGAACTTAAGAATTTATTTTTAATAGCCCTATGATCAAATAAAAAAAACAAAACAAAAATAGCATGTAAAGCTGAATTGAACAACTTGCTAAGGCCAGTAGCTGTGCTAAATTATTTTAATAATAGTCAATGTAATATATGAAAAGTCTCTGATTTTTTTCAAGAAAAAAATTATGTAATGGAATCAATAAGCAAAGTGATCTTAAAATGAAGAGTATCATAAAAACAGCTGTCCATAGGAATATGAAAAATCCTAGAGAAAAATGATTTCTATGCAGTGGAATACTTTTTTCTTTGTTCAACTCATTAAAAAAAAAAGGCCTAGTTACCAGCAAATGAAACTAAGTTATGGACCCTACTTCTTAATCCTTGCAGAATAATGTATCTGTGACCATTATGGCTAAACAATGTGTTCTTCACTATTTTCAGGAGTTTTATGTATCTGTATCAGATGATAGCCGGATGATTGCCACTCTAAAGGAGCAGCTTCCAGAATTAGAAAAGACAGTCAAACAAATGTAAGGAGAGTCTTGGCTTTCTTTGTTTTACAATGAAATAAGTGTGCAACCTCTAATCATAATCTCCTATGCCCTTCTGACAAACCTTTACATATTAAAGTTTTTAAAGCAACTTTTGAAAAATCATAAAACACTTTAGAATTGAGGGACCTGAGCCCAGTGGGATAGGAAGTCATCACATAGAAGACAAATTTTTAAAAGAGGTGAGAATGCATTAAAGCTATATTCCATGTAGGGGTGCAGCAAGGAGCTACAGTGGATAGAGTGCTGGACCTGGAAATCAGAAGAACATGAGTTCAAATGCAGTCTCAAAAACTTGTTAACTGTGGGATCCTGGGCAAGTCACTTAACCTCTGTCTGCCTCAGTTTCCTCATCTGTAAAATTGGGATAATAATAGCACCAACCTCTTGGGGTTGAGGATCAAAGGAGATGATATTTGTAAAGGGTTTTGCAAACTTTATAAATGCTAGCTATTATTACCAAGTCTAAATATTGCGGTAGCAGTATAAAGTGATCCCTTCCTTTCTAGATTTATATGAACAAAATGGGGCCCCTCTGGTTTTAAGCCTCAGATTCCAAAATCAGAATGATTAATGGTCAGATATTTATTGAAATAAAAATAATAATAGCTAACAATTGATATAATACACTATGTTCTAGGCACTATATTATTATGTCATTTGATCCTCATAACAACCCTGTGAGGTAGGTGCTGTTATTATCCCCATTTTAGAGATGAGGAAACTGAGGCAAACAGGGATTAAGTGATTTGTCCAGGATCATACAGCAGCAATTGTCTAAGTCTAGGTTTGAACTCAGGTCTTCTTGATTGCAGGCCTATCACTTTATCCCCTTCACTACCCAGCTGCCCAAATGGCATAGATGAGTGCTTATGTGAGAGAAATAATTACGTGAAACTTCCCTCAAGCCCAATCCTGTGTAGTACTATTATTCCTATCATCTAAACAGAGAAAATTGGAAGATGAAGCTTGAACTACATTTTAAGTCCTGGGAGGAGTACAAGCTAAATGAAGTCAGGAAACCTGGTTGTTAATATGATTGCTGCCTCCATCTTAGCTGATCCCTTCATATGCCCATGTTGCCTTAGCCTGAAATGAAGACGATCCTCTTTTTTTGAGTGTTATCTCATTGTATTGTGTAAGCAAAGATTGATGTTATGTAAGAACAAAGAAATGAAAAATAGTATTTACCGAAGATATTCAATAATGGGTTCTCTCTGCTTCTGCATTTTAGATCAGAAGACGCCAAAGCTCCACAAAAGAAGGTGGGTAAGAGGCCTTGAATTGTAATATGTTGTTTTGTGCACAGTGGGACTATTATCCTCCAGAACATTTCAATATACCTTTTTAAAACATAATGATTTTTTTAAAATAGAAAAATATTTTTCATTCACTTGTTTTTCTGGACCTGATCGATGCTTAGGTATATTTTTACTGATGTTTCAAGACAAGTTAACTATTCTTCCCTATAGCATTTAATGCCATTGCTTTTGTTTTCCAGCACAAAGTTCTTTTGCAACAGTTCAACCCCGTTGAAGACAGAACACAGAAACGCCAACCTGTCCGGGGATCTGATGAAAGTAAGCACTGTCCATTTTGTATGGCTAATTGCAGGTCAGCTAGGTGATTCAGTGGATAGAGTGTTGGGCCTAGTCTCAGAAAGATTCATCTTTCTGTGTTCAAAACTGGCCTCAGACACTTACTAGCTATGTGATCCTGGGCAAATCATTTAACCTTGTTTGCTTCAGTTTTTTCACCTATAAAATGAGCTGGAGAAGGAAATGGCAAACCACTCGAAAAACTTAGCCAAGAAAACCCCCAAAGAGGTCACAATCAGTCAGACATGACTGGAAAAAACCTGAATAACACTGCAGATGAGGATAAAATCTTCCCTCTCACAATAATCCACTTGGTCCTTCTCTCTTCAGAGCCAGTCATCTCTGGCAGCTAGGTGGAACAGTGCAGAGAGCTGGACTTGGAATCAAGGAGGCTTGAGTTCAAACCCTGCTGTAGGCATTATTGGCTGTGTAACCCCTGGAAAAACTCCTAACCTCCCTGTGCCTCAGATTGATCTGTAAAATGGGGGTAATAACAGCTCCACCCTTCCAGGGTTGTTATGAGAATCAAATGAGACAGCCTATGTAAAGTTCTCTCCTTAAAATACTATATAAATGCTAGCTACTATTACAGACTGCTCAATACATGCAGCCCGGTTATTTATACTTCTTTTCTTTTGGATGGAGCCAGTTTGCTGTCACACCGTGCTAGAGACAAGCATAATCCTTTGGTTCTGCCCCACACCTTTGGGAACGTGAAGGATATGCCAGGGTGTCTGTCATCGGATGCCTCCTCTATGAGGGTAGCATACTTCACATCATAGGGGCTTTGCAGATGCCAAGAAGAATGGAGCTGCCTCGGAAGCTTTGGGTAGAACCCATTCAGTGACCTCAGAGAGATTGAATCGCTTCCCACTCACCCATTCACCATGAGCATTGTGGGGGAGAGGAGGAAAGGTCTTACATCTTCCCTTTCAAATACCTCAATAGGACTGGGGGTGGGGGTTGAGACCAGCAAACATGGCAGCTGAAACCACTTCGGTGACAATGACTCAGAAGTGATCAAGAATGGTATGCCACAACTCTCTGCCACTCCAAATAGAAATGGGATGTGCTTCGTACAATAATTGGCATTAAACTGAAGTAAACATGCAAATGAACCAGGTGAACGAGAAACCTCGAACCCCTGTGGCCTCCCCCAAACATTCTTAGAAATGGAGCACAGTCGGGGCAACTAGGTAGCATAGTGGATAAAGCACCGTCCCTGCATTCAGGAGGACCTGAGTTCAAATCTGGCCTCAGATACTTGACACTTACTAGCTGTTGTGACCCTGGGCAAGTCACTTAACCCTCATTGCCCCACAAAGAAAGGAAGAAAGAAAGAAAGAAAGAAAGAAAGAAAGAAAGAAAGAAAGAAAGAAAGAAAGGAAGGAAGGAAGGAAGGAAGGAAGGAAGGAAGGAAGGAAGGAAGGAAGGAAGGAAGGAAGGAAGGAAGAAAGAAAGAAAGGAAGGAAGGAAGGAAGGAAGGAAGGAAGGAAGGAAGGAAGGAAGGAAGGAAGGAAGGAAGGAAGGAAGAAAGAAAGAAAGAAAGAAAGAAAGAAAGGAAGGAAGGAAGGAAGGAAGGAAGGAAGGAAGGAAGGAAGGAAGGAAGGAAGGAAGGAAGGAAGGAAGGAAGGAAGGAAGGAAGGAAGGAAGGAAGGAAGGAAGGAAGGAAGAAGAGAAAAAGAAAAGAAAAAAAAGAAAAATGGGGCACAGAACTCATGTTCTAAGCAGGGGAACAGAATGAAGGCATCATTTTTCTGAAAGGCAGCACGACTGAGTCTGAAACTCTATACCAATTTGGAATATCCATCACAAGGCTGTCTGGTCATCGTCATCATTAAGTATCTATAGTATGATATCTTGGTCTGTTTAGTACAGTTTTACAACAGCCATGAAAGGTTCAGATCTTCAGGCAGGCCCAGATGACGGACCCAGAGAAAATTTAGCATTCTTCTTCCCCTGTCTGCTTTTGTGGCTTTCACAGGCATCTGAATTGAGGGGCAGGGGGAAAAGGAAGTCATGAATATATTTGTTATAAATAGCCGCTTATGCCATTTTTGTATATTTAGCTCAGTCCTTTCTGGACAAGTAAAAATGTAGATCCATGGGAACATGAGCATGGAGAACAGTAGGCTAAAATAGTAAAAATTTTGCAGGATGAAGAAAAGATTTCTAAAACTTGTGATTTTTGAGGGGGAAAAAAGTATGCACTAGACTGATACACTGTAGTATATAAAATTTCTCTCTTTCTCATAGTTCTGTTTAAAGTCTACTGCTTAGACCACACTTATACCACTATCCGCGTGCCTGTGTCAGCTAATGTGAAAGAAGTCATTAGTGCCGTGGCGGACAAACTGGGCTCTGGAGAAGGACTGATAATAGTCAAGATGAGCTCCGGAGGAGGTAAAGACTTAATCCAGATGTTATACTAGTTTGCGAAACGGAAAGTCCCAGCGGCACAGAAACACTGAGGCTGGCATTTGGTAGAGTCCTTCCAAATGGATTCGGAGAGTGCTCCCACTGATGATTCATTCTTGTCATCATCCTCAATAATAATAACATTAGGATGATATACCAGTACCTTCACATCAGTGATCCTGTGTGAGCTTCACAGTGACTCTGAAATGGCACAGCTGTGATGATTTCCATTTCATAAATAATGGAACAGATAGAAGAAAATACCGTAACTTAGAAAGGTACTGCCCTTAGACATGGGCCAGTCCTGGATTCAGATTTTGACTTTGGCCCTTGCTATTTGTGGGGCCTTAGAGAATTCTGCAGCTGATTTTTCTTCAGTAAGAATTTATTAAGGACCTTCTTGTTGCAGGCACTTGGCTAAGTGCTGAAGAGTCAGAGGCAAACACAAAATCGGCCCTTCCCTTGAGGAACTTATTTGAGGGAAAATAACATGTCCATAGACATAAGTAAATACAGAAAGTCACTACCTCTCTGAGCTTGAATTTCCTCATCTGTGAAGTGAGATCACTATCTTCCTCACATGGTTGTTATTATTTGGAAAATCCACATCTTAAAGTTTTCATATATGGATATAAATAGAAATATATTAATATTAATATATCTTTATAAATATATTGTTTATATATATACCCACATATATATTATATATACATGCGTATATTGTTTATTCTATATACACACACATATATTATATTCACAAATACATATTCTATATATACACATGCACACATATACATATCTGTGTGCATATATATTATGAGTGCTCAATATAAGGCTAGATTATTAGTGTCAAATCAAAATTATTACCCATGTCTACCAGGTCTTAGCCCAGAAACCTATCCATTAAAAAATTAGGCAAGTTTCAGTAGAAATCAATGATTCTTCAGTGCTGCTAAGTGTTTGACTAGGCTATGCGGGCTGTAAATGATGATACATAGCCTAGACTAACAAGCTAAAATCCTATCGCTGCTACATATGGATTGAAGGTTACCTTAGTTTTTTTACCATCCAAATTCATAGACCCCTGAAATCTATCCACAGCATCCCCCCCACCTTAGGGGACCATGGACCCTAGAAATATAGATTCCTTCTCTACCCAGCACACTGGGTGCCCTCCCTGTGATCATGGACTAAGGAGTTCTTTGTTTCATGGATCCCTGATGAAGCAGACTGCAAAATGAACCTGTTTTCAGAATAATGTTTTTAAATACACAAAATAAAATGAATAGAATTTCAAAGGAAACCTATTATACTGAAATACAGTTATCAATAGGTTTTTTGTTGTTGTTAATTAAAGCTCCCCAAGTTAAGAATCCCTATTTTGGAGGGAATGCTATGGTAAAGAAAAAAGAAGGGAAATCATAAGAAACTATTTTGAACAACTATATACCTATAAAATTAATAACTTAAATGAAATATATACATATTCATAAAAATGGAAATTGCACAGATTAACAAAATAAGAAATGGAAAATTTCCATCGCCTGATCTCAGAAAAAATAAGTCAAATAATCCATAAATTAACTAAAAAGACAAAAAGAAATAAACAAAGCTAAACAAGACCAGATAGATCACAGATCCATCTAAATATCAAAGTATTTTTAAAATATGTAAATAAAGGAAACACTTCAAACCAATTGCACTGAAAGTCTTTCAGAAATGTAAATAGTATATGTTCAAAGTCCAATGTCAAAACAGAAGCCATCTGAGTTTTACAAAGTTTTCACCTCTTCTCCAGCTACTCTGTATTATTGCCAACTAGAAGCAGCATGCCCGATAGATGGCAAATGTAGTTGATATATATGATTGCAATAGCAACTTGGAGTTGGATAAATTGACCCTTTGGTATTTGGATCCTTGTTTGGTGGTTATTTCTGATGGGTCTTTTTGCTGTCACTGAAGACCTGAGTACACCATGTCTTTTTTATTCAGCAAGTCCCTTTGGGACTGTGTTTCATACAGTCACTGCCCACATTCAGGTAATTCACATGGCTGACAATTTGTTGGTGTGAATAGGGCAGTACAGCGAATTTGAGATGCATTTAATGGGCAATCTTATGCTTTTATGTTTACAGAAAAGGTGGTGCTCAAACCTAATGATGTTTCGGTATTTACAACGCTCACTGTTAATGGACGTCTGTTTGCTTGCCCGCGAGAGCAATTCGATTCACTGGTATGTATGGATGCTGTTCTCATAACAGCATCTTCAGTCAAAAAGCTTGTGTAATATTAGTGCTTATAAAGGAAAGAAACATCTTGAATACTGCTTGCTCTTTCCTACAAAAAAAAATTTAGTCTGTTTTTGATAAAGAGCATTTTTTAAAAAGATGCTCCAAAGTACAAATCTGGGGCTCTGGTATTTATTGAAAAGCACTAATACAAAGGCACCATTCCTACCATTTCTGCATCAAATATAGTCTACCTTTCCAGGCACTTTGAAATTCTAAATTCAAACTTTTTTTCAAAAGAAATGTGCTGGGGGAAGCTAGGTGGTGCAGTGGATAAAGCATAGGCCCTGGATTCAGGAGGACCTGAGTTCAAATCCAGCCTCAGACACTTGACACTTACTAGCTGTGTGACCCTGGGCAAGTCACTTGACCCTCATTGCTCTGCAAAAAAAAAAGAAAAAGAAAAAGAAAAGAAATGTGCTATCTGTTAGACACAGTAGTGATTTTTGTAAACTCATTAAAGTGAAATCATCATTCAGGAATGAGAAAAATGGTTTGCCCCTGGAAATGTTCTAATTTGTTTTTGCTAAGATTTGAGATATTATTATATCAACCTTTTAATTCTGTGTTCAGCAAAATATCCAAGTCACACAGAACTTTTTCATGACTATCAAAATGATGCTGAAATACATCCCTGTCACTGTTACTTGGTAAAGGAACCACTAGGTTCCTAATTACCCAAGCTTAAAACCTCAGTGTCATCCCCAGCTCCTCACTCTCAGTCTACAGGGAGATGATTAGATGGATGGATGGACAGATAATAGATATTCTTCTCTAACATAATCCTACCCTAGTTTAGGCCCTCATCCCCTCAAGCCTGGACTAGTACAATAAGCTTCTAATTGATTTCCCTCCCCCAAGTTTCTCCCCTCTCCAATACCTCCTCCAGTCAGTGGCCAAGTGATTTTTCTGAAGGGAGGAGCTGATTATGTTGCTCTCTTGGCCTCAATAAGCCCCAAAGTTCCCTATTGCCTCCAGAATAAAATATAAAGTCCTCTGTTTCACATTAGGGATGGCTGGGTGGCACAATGGATAGACCACTGGACCTGGAGTCAGGAAGACATGACTTTAAATGTCTTTAATAATTCCAAGCTGTGTGTGATCATGGACAAGTCTTCCGCAATTTCCTCTTCCGTAAAATGGTGATAATAATAATATACACTTCACAAGGTTGTTGAGATGATTAAAGGAAATATTTGTAAAGTACTTTGCACACCTTAAAGCATTATATAAATTCTAGCTATTATTATGTGCTATTTAAAGTTCTTCGCAGCCTGTTGGTTACACTTCGCATAAACACTATATCTTCCATCTCTGTGCTTTGCTTTCACTGTGTCCCACCCCTGGGATTCTCTCCATTCTCACTTCTGCCTCTTAGTTTCTCTACTTTCCTTCAGGTCTCAGGTAAAATCCATCTTCTGCAGGAGTCTTTTCCTAGTTTCCCCAATGGCTAGTTCCATTCTCTATGAGATTACCTTGTAGCTGCTCTGGATGTATCTTGTATTTACTATTTTTTCTCCTCCATTAGACTGTGAGCTTCTTGAGGGCAGGCACTTTTATTTTACCTTTCTTTGCCTATTCATCACTTAGCACAGTGCCCTAACAAGTAGCAACTGCTTAATGAATTCTTTTTTGATTAACTGATTTTATACATAGCATTTACTCAATGAATAGTTGTGTAATTAAACTAAAATACACCCGTGGTAGACTTATTTTCTACTTACCCCACATAAAGTGGGTAAAAAGTCAAAAAGCTATTTTCTGTGCTATTCGGAGGAAAGTCAAGGGTCCATTTCAAATGGCAGAGATGCCATTTACTATGCATCTGCTTAGATTCCATCATAGATGACAGTAACATTGATATCCATGCACCACCAAGTGCTTAGCCCTACACAAAACCAAGTGACTGCAGGCTCTGTGTCTCTAGGGGAGGCTCTAGGTATAACTGAGAGGAGGAGTAAACACACCGAAATGGGGATCAGAAGACCTGGATAGACCCAAGTCTCTCTGCTCGGAAGTTGAGTTACCTTGGGCAACTCACTTAATTTTTCTGGGTTTTTTCATCTACAAAATAAAAAGGTTGGTTAAATGACCAAGATCTTTCTAAGGTCTGAAACCTATGATTTACTGTCACATGATCTAGGTTTTGTTTTCTTTTTAGATATTTTATATAGTACTGTACAGAAGCAGAGTTCACTTTTCTACACATTTATTCTCAGCTCTAGGTGGTTTTTTGTTGGGTTTTTTTTTAGTAGCATACTAATGAGAAGAGGAAAGGATATGCATAAAATTATGGGTTTGATTCTGGGACCAAATCAGAAAAAATCCCGCAAAGTGGGGTGATGAGGCTGCAGCTATAAGCAAGACCTTTGAGGCATGCTTCAATTTCTCTTCCACTCTGGAGATGGCCATAGTAAATACTCAAGAGCCCAGAGAAACAGGGCCAGTTTACCAAGAAAAAAAAAGGTTTATTTCTTTCTACTGCCGTTGTAGAACTGATAGCTTTTGGACATAGGTGAGATTTCTTTTCTTTTTTTTAAAAAAATTACATCTTTCTTTTCTTTTTTTGTTTTTTTGGTGAGGCAACTGGGGTTAAGTGACTTGCTCAAGGTCACATAGCTAGTAAGTGTTAAGTGTCTGAGGCCAGATTTGAATTTAGGTCCTCCTGAATCCAGGGCCTGTGCTCTATCCACTGCACCACCTAGCTGCCCCTAGGTGAGATTTATTTATGGCAGAGCAATGAATTTCTAGGTATCTGATGATCCCAGGTACCTTGGTTTGTGTTCCCATGCATTGTGCTTAATTGTGTTTTATCTTGGGCTAGAAGTGATTGTGGGTATTGGACACAGAAACCACTGAAGATTGATAATGACCAATCTGTGTCACAAGGACAGCAACCATTATACCCCTAAAACATGATTTTATATAGGAAAGCCTCAGCCTGTGTCGCAGCCCATGGGACCATAGGCATTAAAGGTCATGAGACCAGGGACAGCTAGGTGGCACAGTAGATAGAGCACTGGCCCTAGATTCAGGAGGACCTAAGTTCAAATCCAGCCTCAGAAACTTGACACTTACTAGCTGTGTGACCCTGGGCAAGTCACTTAACCCTCATTGCCTGCCCCCCCCCCAAAAAAAAAGGTCATGGGACCTTAAGGATACCCTGTGACATAGCACAGGCTTGAAAATGGGGGGGGGGGGGAAAGGGTCTGAATTCTAATGTTTTTCTTCTAACTTGTTATATGACCTTGGATAAGTCACTTTATCTTCCTTTTTTCTTCACCTGTAAAATGAAGAGACTGAACCAAATATATTTTGAGGTCCCTTGTAAGCATAACATTCTGTATTTTACAATTGATTTCTGCATTTGTCAAAACTAGCTAGAAGTGAAGTTTTACAGATGCAAATGTATCCAAAAATTATTTAAACAGAAACTTGCCAAGGATGGTGTCATCTCTTTTGTTTTTGTTTTTGTTTTTGTTTTTTTGTGGGGCAATGGGAGTTAAGTGACTTGCTCAGGGTCACACAGCTAGTAAGTGTCATGTGTCTGAGGCTGGATTTGAACCCAGGTACTCCTGAATCCAGGGCTGGTGCTTTATCCACTGCACCACCTAACCACCCCCGGTGTCATCTCTTTTGAGACAACCAGTTCCCCTTTTCCATTTATATTGGTAGAGTCCATAACCTTTTCTTTTAGACCAGTAGTTTATAAAGCCTGGCCATGCTCCTATCCATTTACTTTTCAGTCATCCGCTAAGCAAACTTATTATTATTATTATTGTTATTATTTAAATTCTAAGCTTGAACTTCATCTGAAATGATTATTTTGATATATATGGTAGAACTGAAAAGCTGACTTATACATGAAACAGCAAATCCATTATGCAAATCTTGCTTTTCTTTTTAAGTCTATAATCAATTCAATATTATGTTCAAAGCTGCCTTGCTTGTTATATAATTCCTTCTTTTATCTTTTATGTACTTCAAAAACATGTTTGAAATACTTTCCCCCTTTTGTCTTTCTTTTCATTTTCTTTCTTATATTGGGAGGGCAACCCTATCTCTAGGTCCCTTCTTTTTCCTCACTCTGCCCCTACTCCCCACACATATTCATTTGCAAAAAACAAAACAAAACAAAAGACAAAACCTTTGTTACAAATGTACATGGTCAATCAAAATTAATCTTCACATTGACTGTATCCAAAAATGTACATTTCATTCTGCAACTTGAACCCATCACATCTCTATCTGGTAGCATGCTTCACTACCAGTTCTCTGGAATTGTGGTTGGTCATTGCATTGATCAGAGTTCTTAAATCCAAGTAAACATTTCCCATAGCAAGTCATTTTTAAAAGGGGAAACCAGAACTGGAAGAGAAATGCTTCCATGGAACACTATTTAAGGTGCTGTGTGATGTGTTTACAACATGAAGGCAAATGGGGGTTTCTCTTGCCAGTTGATTCTTGTCAAGTGTGTCAAATGGCTTTGGCACAAAGATATAAAGCATGGCTATCTCCAACTTCCTGTGGGGAAGACACTAACTTTTTAAGCCTCTGTTTATTTGCAGATGATCCTACATCCTTACAAGCCATTACTGCTTGTCAGGATCATTCTTCCATTTGAATGTTTGAACGGTAGAAAGGAATTTGTACCCTCTTTGAAAGGGATGCCCATGTGTGCTTCTTAGGGCCAACTACCTCTTCCTGACAAATAGCTCTTCCTTAATATTACTGAGTTATGTCATCACACAAAGGGGTAGTTTGCACATGATATGTGAAAATTTAGGGCACGAAGCACCCTTTTGAGTCCAAAAGCAATTCCCTTTTGGAAGACTTCAGAAATATCATCTATGAAGTAATGCTTCTGACTGGGATTTGGGCTGAGCACATCAATCATCCATTTAAAGTGTATTTACCAGGTGCCAACTATGTGCTCGGCACCATGCAAGGCATCATGTGGGTTGTGGAGAAGTGCAACATATAATCTCCACTCTCAAGGAGTTCATCATCTAAGGAGAGAGACAAGAATAGCATATTTAACAAACAGTGCCAAGCAACACTAGGTACAAACTGGAAGTGATCCAGAGAAAGGCAACTGGGAGAATGAGGGTGTTGGTGGCCATCATAGAGAAATAGACGAATTTGGAGAAGCAACAGAGAGGACACTGGACATCTGTCTAAATGTATTTGGAGGATTGTCATGCAGAAGAGGGATTACTAGCCTTAGGGTGCTTGTCATCCAAGGACAGAACCAGGAGCACTGGGTAGAAGTTGTGCAGAGTCAGATTTAGGCTCAAAGGAAAAACTTCTTAGCAATTAAAGTTTTCCAAAAATGGGAGGAAATGTGGCCATCCTTCCTATAAATCTTCAAACACAGATTGGACGGGTATTTGTCTACAGTTTAAGTTCCCTTCAGATCCTGGGTGGATGAGATGGTTTCTGAGGCCCAATATTTTGCAATTCTGTATGTAATCACATGCTGAAATGTGTAGAATGACTTAGAAGTCCTTAAAGAGGCCAGAGGAGAATATTAAATATATTAGTAAGAAATAGGGGTGGGAACTCTGACTACTTCTTCATGTGCTGTTCAGTAATATTGGGGGAGTCAAGGAATTGTGGTTGGGTCATTTCAGTCATTTCTGACTCTTTGTGACCCCGTTTTGGGGTTTTCTTGGCAAGGTTATTGGAGTGGTTTACCACTTCCTGTCCCAGCTCATTTTACAGATGGGGAAACTGAGGCAAACAGGGTTAAGTGACTCACCCAGGGTCATACAGCTAGTGAAATATCTGAGGCCAGATTTGAACTTAAGAAGATGAATCTTTCTGACTTCAGACCCAGTACTCTATCCACTGTGCCACCTACCTCCCCAGTCAAGAGATCACAGAGCTATATAAATATAAGCATTCCACTATACAGTTTTTTTGGTTTACATGGAAGTATACATGCTAAGTATTATGAGGGCTGACGTTAGGTACCGAGGGCCCAGGCTAATGAAGTGTAATAAGGCAATCAAAATAGTGAGGAGATTGGTGGCCATCATAGAGAAGCAGTTGGAAGAATTAGAAGATGAGAGACAAGGGATGAGAGTAAAGGGAGACAGAGGGGAGACAGAGAGACTGAGACAGAAAGAGCACTACACACATGGGTTATTATGTCAATAAAAGAATGGAGGTGGGAAAGATGATAAGTAGACAAGCAATCCAATTTAATGGGGGTATAAAGTGTCAGAAGGGAAGTAATCATCCATCATCCTTCAATCAACAAGAATTTATTGAATGCCTACTATGTGCCATGAATTCTTCTAAGTACTAGGGAATATAACAATAATAATGAAACATTCCTTTGCCCTCAACTATCCTACATTCTATGGATGAAGATAACTTGTTCACCAATAAATGTATGCAAAATAAACTCAAAGCAATTTTTGGATGGAAGGACACTAGCATGAGGGGCATCAGGAGAGGCTTAATGTAAAATATATGACTTCACTGTGGAAAAATTGGAGCACTAATTCATTGTTGGTAGAGCTGTGAACTGATCCAACCATTCTGGAGAGGAATTTGGAATTATGCCCAAAGGGCTATAAAGCTGTGCATACCCTTTGACCCAGTAATACCACTATTAGGTCTTTTTCCCAAAGAGATCATCAAAAAGGGAAAAGGACCCACATGTAAAAAAATATTTATAGCTGCTCCTTTTGTGCTGGCAAGGAACTAGAAACTGAAGAGATGCCCGTCAATTGGGAAATGGCCAAACAAGTTGTGGTATATGAATGTAATGGAATACTATTGTGCTGTAAGAAACCATGAGCAGGCAGATTTCAGAGAAACCTGGAAGAACTTGCATGAGCTGATGCTGAGTGATATGAGCAGACACCAGGAGAACATTGTACACAGTATCAACAACATTATGTGTTGATCAACTGTGATAGACTTGATTCTTCTCAGCAATATAATGGTACAAGATAGTTCCAAAGGACTCATGATGGAAAATGCTCCCCAAATCCAGAAAAAAGAGAACTGTGGAATATGGATGCAGATTGAGCTGTACTATTTCTTTTAGTTTTGGTGCTATGGTTTTGTTGGGTTGGTTTTTTGTTTTTTTTTTTTTTTGAGGTTTTTCCTTTTTGAAAAATTTGAAACTAGAAATCTTATAAAAACAAATGTTGAAAACTATAATGTAATGGAAAAAAAAAAACCAGTACACTTAGAGGCATGAAAGAACTTGATTCAAATCCTGCTTCCAAGGTTTACTAGCTCTGAGATCATTTGCAAGTCAATTAACCTCCCTGAGTCTCAGTTTTGTTATTCCCCTAAACCGAGATAATAATATCCAAAATACTTACTTCACAGGGTTATTTGGGAATCTAATGGAATAATGTATGAAAAGCACTTTGTAAATTGTAAAATGCTCCATTATCATTGCATCAAATCTTGTCTTTTCCATCCTTGAGAACCTAGGTTCTGTTTGCACAAATCTCCATATACTCCCTAGAAACTGATCCTACACAATTACCCTGTGTGCTCTGCTAACTCTCAAAGAAATCTGTCTCTTCTTTCAGTGATGCATAAATGTTTGTGCTCCTCAGGATTAGTCATTTATGTGTCACTAATTTAAAGTGTATTTACGTATACAAACATGTCTATATCTATTTATCCATGTATTGAACTGTATAGCTTAATCCGTCTTGTCTCCCCCAGCCCCCTGTAGATGATGAGCTTTTTGAGAGTAAGGACTGATTGCATTCTGAATAATTTTTCCCCATACATTGAATAGTACACACAGTCCATGCATACTGTTAATGGTAACAGGAAAAAAATCACATTATCAAGATTCTCTGAGTAAATGGTTGCCATTTATTACCACTAGTAATAAGCTTTATGTGAATACTTAGCAAAAGAGGTAAGACTAAGGGTAGGTAAGGATTTCAGCGACCTAGGGTGCAATAGGCCATAGGGCAAAATGGGACACTTCAATATTATCTTTTAGAAATACACTCATTTTGGGGGGCAGCTAGGTGGTGCAGTGGATAAAGCACCGGCCCTGGATTCAAGAGTACCTGAGTTCAAATCCGGCCTCAGACACTTGACACTTACTAGCTGTGTGACCCTGGGCAAGTCACTTAACCCCCATTGCCCCCCCAAAAAAAGAAATACACTCATTTCTAATGGAAGAACATTTCACTCTGGAATATATTTATTATGTGAAAAATAAAGCTAAATGTGTGAATTCCTCCTTATAGCTAAGGTTCAAGAGCCTGATAGTAACTCACAGGGGGCATAATTTTCAAATGCAAGAGTATGCAATTGTCAAACCCCATCTAAAATATATAGATGTCTTATCCTGACTACTGAACAGAATTTTTAAAAAAAGAGGTAAATTCTAAATCAGAAATAATATGATGTTACAAGTGAACTTATTTTATATTTTTGTGACCTCAACTTTATAAAATAACTATAAACTCCATATTCCTGTGTATATTAACATGATGGATACCATATGGACTTGTCAGGGAGTTGTTGTTCAGCCATTTTTCAGTTGTGACCAACTCTTTGTGACCCCTTTTGGGGTTTTCTTGGCAAAGATAACGGAGTGGTTTGCCATTTCCTTCTCCAGCTCATTTTAAGTGACTTGCCCAGAGTCACGCAGTTAGGAAGTGTCTGAGGTCAGATTTGGACTTAGGAAGATGCCGTTTCTGACTTCAGGCCTGTGACTGTACCACCTAGCTTCCCACTGTCAGGAAGATCAGGGTTCAAAGCCCATCTCAGACCTTGACTATCTGTGGCCGCAGATAAGTTGCTTAATATTTCTGAGTCTCGCTTTCTTGATCTGTCAAATGGGCATAATAATGGCACATATATCACAGGGTTGTTGAGAGGATCAAATGTCTGTAAACCCTAAAGCACTTTATAAATGCCAGGTATTGTTACAGTTGTGAATATGTTGAACTGAATTACATTATGTGCTTTATTTCATTCAGTAAATTAAAAGCACTTTAGACAGTTTCCCAGGAATAACAATGTGCTGAATAACATATGATATTTCTTTTACAGGTAATTGACTTAAGGGGATGGTAGGGAATGATCCAAGGTTACTAAAAAGTCAGTAGTGGAGCCATAATCACACCACTGGTCTTCTAACTTCTACTCCAGCACCACGCTTTAGTGAGCGCTGTTTTGGCCCAGCATTCCCCAGGGAGTGAGGAGATGGGTCTAATGCAAGAGAAAGAGGAGCATTCCTTCCCCAGTCTACTCCCCCACTGTTCTAATGTTCTGAGTTGCATGCTGCCTACAAAGGCATGGCTGGGATATTGCCAGGGATGGAAATACAGTTATTCCTATGAGTCACCAGTACCTTCAATGGGAGGGTGAAAATGGGATGTCACAAACTCCTCTGTCAGCCACTTTTTTCAGTTGACTCCAAGGAAGAGACATTGAAGCAAGAGAAAATTCTCCCACCTCTACCTCTCAGGAGCAGTTGCCAAGATCCTTTCAGAAAAAAAAAAAATATCATAATGAGGACCTCCAGTTGTCACTCTTCACAGCCAAAATAAATGACTTGTCCCTCTTCACAGAGTAAATACGATACATGACTTTAGGGGCAATGCTGCTCTTTACAGGTTAGATTAGGTGGATGCAGCCATTCTCACAGTGTTCTTCTGGGACTCCTGACCAAGGATTCTTGAGACCTTTTCAGAGGATCCATGAGGTCAAAGTTATTTTCATAATAACACTATAACATTTTAATTTCTAATACAGTAAATATAAATAGATGTAACCCATGTGAACACAAGTTCTCTGGGTTTTTCAGTGATTTGTTTTTGTTTTTTTGTTTTTCAGTGATTTTTAAGCTTAAAAAGAGGTCTGAAAATAAAGGCCAAAAGTTGGAGAATATGTGACAATGGTGGTTTTTATTATTATGCTGACCAAAGTAACCACTGAACTTAAAAGCATCTTATTGCTGTGACTAAAATCAAAACTTAAGGGTTTTTGTTTTAAAAATACACCATTAGGGGCAGCTAGGTGGCGCAGTGGATAGAGCACTGGCCCTGGAGTCAGGAGGACCTGAGTTCAAATCCAGCCTCAGAACTTAACACTTATTAGCTGTGTGACCCTGGGCAAGTCACTTAACCCTCATTGCCTCTCAAAAAAACAAACAAACAAAAATACACCATTAGAATCTAGTTGTGTTCAGCAACTCCAAGTAGAGTTCATCACCACACAGTGCCCTGGAAAGAACACTGGCTAGGCCATTCAAGGACTCAGAAGACTTCAGTATAACACCTGACACAGGCAACTTGTAGTCATGGATCAGTCACAAAAGCACTATGCCTTAGGTTCCACAGCTATAAAATAAGGGGGGGGGGGTGTGGAACTAGATGATCTCAAATATCCTATCTATTTCTAAATTTATGATCCATGTATTTTATTCATAGACACCTTTGCCAGAACAAGAAGGTCCAACTACTGGAACAGTGGGAACTTTTGAACTGATGAGTTCCAAAGATTTGGCATACCAGATGACGATTTATGATTGGGAACTCTTCAACTGTGTGCATGAGGTAAGGAGCCCCAATATCGAACTTTGTATTTTTATTCATAGTTCTGGGCTGTGGTTGCTGAAATAACTCACCTCTTGAGTTTTAGTTTGTATTACATTTTGTGTGTTTGTATGCATGCATGTGTGTGTGTGTGTGTGTATTTTCCCACCTGAAGTTGTTTTAAAGCAAAAACTGTTTTTACCTGCAGATGAGCACCAACTATACAAATTGCAGTCCAAGAGAATTGTCTCTAAATTCTATTACAATATGGAAACTAAATGACAACTCTGTGACCATCGTGTACATTTAAGTCAGTTCTAAAGTCTTTGTTGCTAAAATAAGGCAAAAGGGAATAAACAACTTGAGTACCTTCCTTTGTATTGGATCACACTGAAGTGTCCTTTTAAGTATATTAAGCCTTTAATACATAACCTACATTATATGATTAACATAATTGTCCCAGTGATTCTCTATGAACTTGCATAAAGTGGAATCCTTATCATCTAAGGGAACCCACCTTTTCTACCCAGACAAGATTGTCTTGAGAAAAAGGGGGACCCACCTATTGCTCTTCTCTATATAAATATAAAACGATAAGCAAATATGACAACTTGGGAATTTTCTTTTCTAGCTGGAGCTAATCTACCACACATTTGGAAGGCACAATTTTAAGAAGACCACTGCAAACTTGGATTTGTTCCTAAGGCGGTTTAATGAGATTCAGTTTTGGGTAGTCACCGAGATTTGCCTTTGTGCCCAACTCAGCAAGCGAGTTCAGCTTCTAAAGAAATTTATTAAGATAGCAGCCCAGTAAGTACCTTTGGCAAATGCCAGAGAAATGCTCCAGCTATGTGCCAAACTTAGAATCTGTCTGCTTCTTTCTTTAGTCTTTCTCCAAGACTGCACTTAAAAAAAAATACCCACCCTGTCTTTCTTCTGTGTCATACATACAAGTCCTATCCAGGGACTCAGAGAAGAACTTATTTTTTTTTTCCAGAGAAATGCCATTTTCTTCTTTTTTCTAACACTCAACATCCAGGGTTTATAAACCATCAGCAGTTCCACTGGAACTCAGGATTTCTCACTGCTCTTGAGGTTCTCACACTTTTGGCCAGTCACCTAAGGAAAACACTATTCAGCAGATGTCCCGTATGTCAAAGGAGATGGAAATGAGTTAGCCAGCATGGCACATTGTGTCCAGGAGAGGGCAGTAGAGCACATGCAGAGAAACCATCTCACCGAGACTGACATAGAATGAAATGTCCCAATGCATAAAGGCAAGCAAACCAATACAAGAGAATCCTCTCCATAAAATTCAGGATAAAAATCAAGCATCTTATAAATATTCCATTTAGGAGCACTTCATGGGAAACAATTTATTTACTGGCGGACCAGTTAGATTTCCCTCTGACATAAATGTAATCTTCTCTTACCATTTAGATACGCTTGACAACCCCCTGTTTATTTCCATGTTTCCAGTATCACTACAATGCTAAAAATAAATTGCTAAATGTGGCCCGTGGCACTGAAAATCCTATCCCTTCTCAATTCAAGTAGCTCTACAGCACAAAGGTTGGGAATAAAAACAACCTCCTCTGGGCTGCTTTCTGAAGCTCAAAATTCGAGAGCCTGCTTAGTCTGGTTTCTAGAGAACTCAACAAAAGAAAGCAAACTCTGAGCCATGTTTTCCCTTTGCCAAATGTCTCAAATTATCCTGCCAAAACAGGAAGGTCAGCAAAAACTCCCACTGCGTAGCTCTCAGACCTGTTTTCTTGTCATTTTCCAGCTTCAGGTTCTTTCAAGGGGAATGTAATAAAAATGTTACTGAGGAAGTGAGGAAGCATTGTACAACCCCTTGGCCTAGGAGCAGAGACCAGCCTTTTTCCAGGTGAAAAAGGAAGCCAGGGTCTCTTATGTATTTGTTTCAAAGCAAGGTGCTTATTGAAACCTGTGAACAGATATAGCTTCCAAATCTGAAAGAGCTCATTTTCCTCTTCCCACAGTGGTGAGTGCCAGTGGAGGAGAAAACACAAAAGCGTTTTTACATGAAAATGGGCAAAGTCAGAAAAATCCATAAAGGCCTCTCTCTTATTGCTAGATTGGGCTCCTACCCATTTGTCGTTTTTTGTAAGAAAGAAGATGAAGCCTGAAAGTAAGAATCCCTTAAAAAATAAAATAAGAACATCAACATAAAACCTAAAGAAATGAAATAATTTGTCAACTGGGGAAATCATTGGGGTCTTTTTTGCAATCCTCACCTCTCTGTATGAGGTGCATATGAAGGGGAATATGGATTTCTTTATTAACTCCTGTAACTTAATTAGTGCTATCCTGGGAATATGGATTTCTTTATTAACTCCTGTAACCTAATTAGTGCTATCCTGGGCTCAACACAAATGAGGAATCCCCTCCGACTTCAATCAACTTGTTTCCCAAACACGAAATGTACATATTATAACAATACCTTTCATTTTACTTGTTTTCCTCTAGCTTTTTAAAGTACTTTCACATGTTATCTCCTTTACCCTCACACACACACACACACACACACACACACACACACACACACACAAACCTATAAAGGGAGGAGGTAATACTAACTTTATTCTGAGAAAGCTTAAATAGAGATTTGATATGCCTGGCTCAGGACCCCAAAGATAACTTAGTGGCAGAGCTTGACCTAGGGCTACAGATTCCTGGCCAAGTGAGAATTCCATTAGTCTTCTGACTCCCAACATAAAACACATATGGACAGACATATTGCCTGGCATGTAGTAAAAAAAAAAAGTCACTTAATTTCCACTCTTCCTCTCTTGGTTTCTTTCCTTTCATCTCAGCTTTCATTTTACTGTTCCCCTTTTTCATGGAGCTAAGTGCACAGAGCATGCATATGGCAGACTTCGGGAAAGGCATTATCACTGGCCATCTGTGTTCCCTTCATAGCAGGGCCTGTGGTGACAGTCTCCTTGCTTTTCACACACACACACACACACACACACACACACACACACACACACAGAGCAGAGGAGAAGGAAGATGCCAGCTCACCCAGACCATCTTCTAACTCCATGATCCCATGATTCCTTTCTCTCTCTCCCCACCTCCTTCCCCTAAAGCTTCTATTTAGTTAATTACCTCCTCTGGCCTAAAGCACTTACAGACAATACGGAGGTAAGCCCTTCACTCCTATCTCCCTTCTAAGATCAGGCCCATTACACTATGCTATTTTTTCCCCCATTTCAGAATAGACAATTTAAGATTTACTAGAGACTGATTGTTCAAGCTGATCCCTGGCAACACACCGGACAACTTAATTTAGCCTTTTACAAAAATGCTAATCCGTGTTGGGTTTAACTAAGATTTAGTCAACTTGGATAACTATTGATTTTTGGTAGGGGATTTGTCCCTACCACAAGTGAACCACCCTCCCTTCCCCTCCTGAGAAACTGATGTTTGAGAGATTGAGAATTGCAGCGTACTTGAGTCAAGCCAAGTACCTGGGCTGATCAGCGACATTCTGACTAAGGATTTTGTTAATATCTTCCACTTGTTACCTCTCCCAGATATTCAGTCATCATACTTAAATAGACCAGTAAATAGCAAAGGGATGGGCTCAAACATTAGTTGCCTGATCTAGTGGAACAAACTGGTGGGAGGAGGGGACGGGGATCAGTTGATTTCACATCTATTTTCAGTAAAGTATGTATCATCTACTACTAAAAACGTCCTAGAAAATGAGTGCCCAGAACATAACTCATAACTCCAGCAAAACCTTTCAAGGGACAGGTGCACTCCTTATTTGCTATAGTGGGTAAGAACAGAAGGGAGGGTAATGGCTTCTCTCGGCAATGATGAGAATAAAGGATGAACAACAAGAACAAGGGTTCCTCCTCTGCCTTCCAGATGGGGTAGTAGCCAGCCGTGTCCATCAGTAGGCTAGAGATCCTGTCCTCCCAAAGGGCATTTTATACCATCTTCAGGTTTCGAGTTTTCATATGGAAGCAAAACTTTGAAAATGTGTTCCAATTCCAATTTACCAGGGGACTTATTTTTTAACCCTCTCCCCCAAATCCATCCATTCCTAGAGTCAAGTTATTCTTACATGTTATACAAAAATACTACTGAGAAGAGGAGCAAAGGCGGAAAAATGCTCAAGTTCATCTGTCTGAAATTATAGACTGAAGCCAGGTAACAAGAATGTAGCCACTCTACTGGAACGTATCCGACCCATTCAATCCGTCCTTTCCCATTCTTTAAAGGAAGACTAGCCAATAGTAATGACTGCCACAGGCAGGATCCTGGTCTTCTGTCTCCCCCAGAGCTGCACTCTTCTTGAACATAACCATCTTGTCTTTCAGCTGTAAGGAGTACAAAAATCTGAATTCCTTTTTTGCCATCGTCATGGGACTCAGTAATGTTGCTGTGAGCCGCCTGGCACTAACATGGGAGGTAAGCATTGCCTGAAATCTAATCGACCCATTTGCCTGAAGCACGAATACACAGTGTAGATCAGGATTTCTTAACCTTTTTTGTATCATGGACCTCTCTGGCATTTAGATGAAGCCTATGTATAGACCACATTTCAGAAAAATGTTTTTGACTAATTGAAATGCTAAATTTCAGTTGGAGGTTACTGAAAAAAAAATGTGTGTATGTATGCATCTTTATACACATATGTATGTATTTATGTATTGTATATGTATGTTTGTATATTGTTGTTCTGTCATTTCAGTTGTGTCCAATTCTTTGTGACCCTATTTGGATTTTCTTGGCAAAAATACTGGAGTGGTTTTCCATTTTTTTCTCTAGCTCATTTTATAAATGAGGAAACTGAGGCAAACAGGGTTAAATGACTTGCCCAGGGTCACATAGGCCTTCCTGACTCCAGGCTAGGTGCTCTATGCACTGCACCGCCTAGTTGCCATATGTGTATGTATATATATCCAACTTCACAAACCTCCTGAAATTTTTCTTGGGAGTTTGTGGATCCCTAGTTAAGAACCCCTAGTATATACATAGTAAGGTTTTTCTTAGAAAGAACCCTCCAAGGGGGCAGCTAGGTGGCACAGTGGATAGAGCACTGGCCCTGGATTCAGGAGGACCTGAGTTCAAATCCAGCCTCAGACACTTGACACTTACTAGCTGTGTGACCCTGGGCAAGTCACTTAACCCTCACTGCCCTGCAAAAAATAAAAATTTTTAAGTTTTTTTAAAAGGAAAGAACCCTCCAAGGTTTGTGGGACTGGCATATCAGGCAGGACACTGGGAGACAGGCTTCATGCCTTTTTATACAAGTTTCCCAACTATCTGAATTTGATCAAGAATTGTCTTCTCTCTAGTCCTCAGTCTTACCATCTATTTAATGGAAATAATAATAATCTTCCAATAGAACATGGTAAGAAGTTTCCAGATGTTCACAGAAATGGCACAAGGGAAGTCTCTGCCACACACTAAGATGGGAGATGCATTTTTAACAGAAACAAACATTCAGCTACTGAGGGGAAAAACTGAGAAAAACTGCCTAGGACCTATGGTCAACTGTGTCTCTTAACTATTTGGCAGATCTGTTCTTTTTAGATAAAGGACAATTGACAAAAATTCCATAATCAATTCAATTTGACAAACATTTATTAAGTCAATAGTATTGCTGCTTTGGCAATTTGTAGTCCTAGAAGATGACTATATTTCACATTTGTCTAAACATTCACAAAGCAGTATTATGTTCATTGTATATTGTACATTTACATAATTAAATACTCTTCTTATAGAAATGGATTTCCACCCAAAGCGAGAACATTCAAAATTAATGGATAGAGATAGATGATAGGTTGATGGATAAATGGATGGATAGACAGACAGACAGACAGACAGACGGACAGATGGACAGACGGATAGATACATAGATACATAGATAGACGATTCAATAGGTAGATAGATAGCTGATAGACACTGAGCGAGAGAAAGAGAAAGAGTTCTCTAGATACAAAGTCAAGCAAGCAAGATAGAACCCAAATGACAAGAGAAGATTGGGAGAGAGAGAGGGAGCAGAAGGGGCAGTTGAAGATGCACCTGTGAAAGCTGCCCATGTTTGCAGCCTTTCCTGAAAAATCCTTTCATCCCCACCTTAGACCACCACCCCCTGATTCTCCTAAATGCTTTAATTGCTCTCAGGGCGTGCTGTCCCAATTCCTTGTCTCTTGAGTTACTCTGCATATGCAAGGCACGTGTGGTACAGAGCAGCTCATCTCCTGAATATAGGAGTGAGAGAATTGGTGAGGCCCGCATGTCATGAAGCTGTATCAGCTTCCATCTGGCAAAGGAACTGAGTTAACCCAAGTAAATAAAGCACTAAAGTCATCTTGCAATTTCCCCTGCTTTTCATCAGAGGGCTTATGGGGACCATTAAAGACACCCTAGGAGCAGGTTTGGATTGGAGCAGGCTCAGGAGACCCTTATGAGTAGACAGCCATGATGGCCCTGTGTTTCAGCTAAGGTCTGCTCCTTCACTCACCTGACACCTCTTTTCCCTCAGGGGTTCAAAACCACTCTAGAATGGGCCTTTTGAGTCCAAGGAAGCCAGGAAGTCTAAGACTGAACTAAATGATCAGAAGCCCATACCTCAGAGAAATAACCCTGAGTCCACCTAGAGAAGTTTTTGTTTTATGGAAGCTTCTGACATTCTGGTGAATCCTTTGTACCATTTCTCAGAATAAAAATGCACTAAATAAAATATGTAGAATTACGAAAGAGACCAATTACATTGAAATACAGTTATCAAAGTTTAAAAACAAAAAAATAAACAAGTACACAGACCTAATTTGGGATTCAAAATCTTTTTAAAAAATGAATGTTATGGGGCAGCTAGGTGGCGCAGTGGATAAAGCACCGGCCCTGGAGTCAGGAGGACCTGAGTTCAAATCCAGCCTCAGACACTTGACATTTACTAGCTGTGTGACCCTGGGCAAGTCACTTAACCCTCATTGCCCCGCAAAAAAAAAAAAAAAAAAAAAAAAAAGAATGTTGAAAACTATCTTTACATGTAATTGGGAAAAAATTAAATTCTATTAAGAAAAAAAAAACCTTGAAGGACTTTCTAGACATGGAAAAAAAAAATGAATTCCTGACCTAGAGCTTATCAAGGACTATGCTAACTGTGGACGGGCACTTTCTGCAACATCCATAATGTATAGGATAGAGGAGCCACTGTCCTCAGTCTCTTCTATTCACCTGGAAGGAATCTCAAATGTCAGGAAGCTTAATTCCCAGCCAGGGCAGAACCAAGTCCGATAGGATTTGGGCAAGTGTTTCTACTCCAGTGAGAGCAAGAAAAGACTCAACCATTTAAACCAAAAGAGATTCTTGTCTCATTCTTGGTAAAACTCCATCTTAAAGTGAAGACACAACTGAGTTAACATCTTTACTTCATTTCTCTTAGAAATGCTTTAATCCATATAGATTCTTGAGTTTAATCAGGCACTTAATAAATGTTTATTGACTGACTGCCCGATTGGGAAGCTGGCCTGGGGCAGAAGAGTGTCTTTGAAGGGTTACACTCTAGCAGGAATCTGCCACACAGTGCCCCATCTCTTCTATCCCTGCCCCATCCCTCACCTCACCCCTCATCCTTGCCATGCCAGTAGTGTCCCTGCTCCAGATTACAGAAGCTATCATAGATCATTACCACTTCCTAGAAAACAGAAAGGAGGAGAAGGCATAGGAATGGATTCTCATTCTCAGAGCCACAATAGGTAAAAGACGTTGGCATCCCAAGTTGTAACCCAGAAGACTGGGTGCTGCACCATTGTAGCACTACAGCACTTCAGTGAGTCTGTGAAGCCATGGATTTTAATATTCGGGGAATATCCTAATTCATCTTTGCCCTTTTCATCCTCTGCAGTTTTTACCCATGCTCTTCCCTAGAAGCTCCAAAGAGGATCCACTCAACACAATAGAAGCTTCCTTTTAGTTGTTTTTGTTTCCTGTTTTGTTTTGATTTGTTTTGGGTTATTTTGGTGAGGCAATTGGGGTTAAGTGACTTGTCCAGAGTAGTCACACAGCTAGTGTCAAGGGTCTGAGGCTGCATTTGAACTCAGGTCCTCCTGAATCCAGGGCCAGTCCTCTATCCACTGTGCCACTTAGCTGCCCCATTTTCTGGTATTTTTAAAAACATTCCATAGGTACCAGTAAACCACTAAGTCCATCAGTGGTCATTCCTTCTGGCTATAACTTCCTAGATGCTATCCCTTTTGCCACTTTTTGTATGAAGGCCATCACTGGAAACACACCCCAGGATACTGTTGCCTTCTGGGGATGTTACTCTTAGGAAAGTGCTACATGTATACCATCCTACATGTGAGGATCACATGCAATCATGGAGTTAAAGTACTTTATAAACCATAAAGTGCCATATGGATTAAATAAGCTTTTGCAGGTTTGCCTGGAAACCTAACTACCCCCATCTCATTGATTCTATGGGGAAATGCAGGACAAATTCAAAAGACTTCATTTACAAAGAAACATTAGGAGTTAACTGCTTGTAAGTTACTTGTTTTTCAGTCATGTCCAACTCTTCATGACCTTATCTGGGGTTTTCTTGACAAAGATACTGGAGTGGTTTGCCATTTCCTTCCCCAGTTTATTTTATAGATGAGGAAACTGAGGCAAACAGAGTGAAGTGACTTGCTAAGGGTCACATAGCTAGTAAGTATCTGAGGCCAGAGGTGAACTCAGGCAGATGAGTCTTCCTGACTTCAGACCTAGCCACTGTACCACCTAACTATTCATAAGTTGGAGACTGCCTATTTAGTTAAGACAGAGATAAGTGTGAGCTGGTATACTTGGGGAACTTTTACAGTAGGGGTCTTAAACTTAACTCAAAGTAGGTTGTAAAAAGTAGGTAGGATTGGGCTAGAATGAGAGTGGAAATTCTATGTTTTACAGACAGGTGGTGGCAATATAGGTAGTTAACTAATTTTACAATGACAGAACCGAGACTCATAGAAATGATAGCATCATCAACTTTTGGTTCTCTGTGCTAATGGAGAGAAGGGGTAAATATAATAGAAAATGATGAGTCATCTTTTATATTTGGCTCTGGAATGTAATATGAGGCATACAGTGGATTAGAGAGACACATTCAGCCTCATGCACATTAGATGTGTGCCCTCACCAACTCACTTGACTTAGCAGCCAACTGGGGGATGAGGAAAAAGTCCATTAACGAATTAATTCACTTATGCATAATTAAACACTTAATATATTACTTAAAAACCCTCCTATAACTTGGGAGTTCAAGTTGAGAACTCTTATCCCCAAATGTCCTAGACCAGAACACAAACCACAGCTCTTTACCATATTCTTTTGAAGTAATAAAATCAAAACCTATCCTCGAAATGAGGATTTAGGGGAAAGGATCTATGGCACCTAAAGCACATTTAGCTTCTTTTTTTAAATAAGATTTGCAAGATTTTCAAAAGAGATTTTGCCCTTGTTTCAGATTTGGGATGAGAGGAGAAAAGCTATTTATGCGTAATATAAAAATCTCGTGAAATTCAGGATATATTTATCAAAGGTGAAATTTACCCAGGAAAGAAGAAGGAAATTGGAAACCTATGACATCCAGGACATTGCCAGTCCTATTAATGATGCGTGAGAGAAAAGACAAATCATAAGGCTCATCGTGCTCTGCTTTGTGATGAGAACACCGTACTTGATTTCGAGACCTTTAGAAGTGGGAAAAGCATTTGCTCAGTTTTACCGAAAACCTAGTATTTATGAGAATGGTGTACAATGAATCGAACAATGAATAACAAGCCTGGCCTTTGTGTTACAGAATTGTGGTTTTGATTCACAGGTCAAAATAAGAAAGAAAATTAAGAGATAAGTAGGACAATATTAACTTTTGTACTTCATGTAGCCAGATAAATCAGGCAGTTTAAATCTATTCCACTTTGAGAAACAAGTGAAATAATCTAGGGAAGGCAAAGTGATATAATAGCAAGAGCCTCACCAACAGGACATGACATGAAGGTTTAGGTTCTGCCACTAAATACCTGTGTGTCTTTAGGCAAGTCACAACCTCCTTGGGTTTTCATTTCCTTCTCTACAAAATGATAGTGTTGGACTGGTTTAGTTCCATGCTCTATGAAAGGGGTTCTTAAATTTTTTTGGGGGGGCGGGGGAGACAGGTCATAGACTCCTTTGGAATTTTGATCTCAGAATAGTCTTTTTGAATGCACAAAAAGTACTTAGAATTACAAAGGAAAACCCACCCCCACCCCCAAAATCTATTCACGGACACCTGTTCTATGATTTAAATTCCTAGTTGTTAAAAAAAAAATACCAGTCTAGTTGTGACCCAGAAAAGCTATCATTTTTATGACTCATCCTGTATGGATAACAGTGTTAAAAACAGTAAGACCCAAGCCTTCATAAGTTACTTTTGGTTCACCTAAGTTAAAAGACTTCTGGAAGGATGGTTTTTGTTATTCTAAATTACTTTGAAATGGAAAAACCTATTACAGCCTTTGCCTAGTTGTTTGATTAAGAGCCAGGGGTAGGCAGGAAACATTTCTTACAGAAATGATAAGGTATCTATCTATTCTGAGTGTGACAAAGAGTATTTTGATTTCGTCAATAGAAACTTCCAAGCAAGTTCAAGAAGATCTATGCTGAGTTTGAAAGCTTAATGGTAAGTGGCAGTGGCCCCTTTATTCTGTTCACTGTCTGTATTAATCCATTTGCTGATGAACTAATTTGAAGTCCTCATTTCAGAATATTTTATCTGTCCTTGTCTGACTTTAAGAAGTTTATGATCCCATTTTAGTGCTGCTAAAACAAGCATGTATGACTAATGAATTACACTCTTAGGAACCAACTTAAAGAGGACTTATGCCCCACATAAGGTCGATTTGTGTAATTAAGAAAAGCAGTGTAATGTACTTTTTTCTCCTATCAGACATTGGATGGCCATGTGTTCCAAGCTGCATTTTTCTCTCCTTACTCAAAACCACTTTGCCCCATGAGTTGGGATATGTTTGTGGATGAAAAGTAATTGAGTAGGATTTGGCAAGAGAGTTTGGGTCATGCCAGGAGAGGCGCATGTTTGGACTGGTAGTGCAAGACAGGCAGAGGCAAATCAAGGAAGGTGTGAATAGCTTTGGAATAGGAGTAAAGGCCTGTCGTAAGGCTCTGGACTTCATTATAAATTTAATATTTGCATTCAAGTAGATAAGCCAATAATCTTGGTCCATCATCATGAAAATCAAGAAAGAAGAAAAATGGAAAGACTTTTGTGTGTGCCATGTTTTGTTTTAATACATTAATTATGTTTAACTAAAGCTGTTGTGATTTTGTATTCACCGCTGATTTAAAAACACAAAAAGTTAGACTCGTCTGAAAGTTGTCTCTTTTACCAGTATTCAATATGGTGTATTTGCTGTTGTTTTTGTTTGTTCTCTCTCAAGGATCCATCCAGGAACCATCGGGCTTATAGGCTGACTGTTGCCAAACTGGATCCGCCTCTCATTCCCTTCATGCCCTTACTCATTAAAGGTAATCCAGATTAGCAGGTAATAAATATCTGAGGAGTCAAGGGAAGATAAAATAGAGCTCTTTGGAAAAGGCAGAAGAGGGTAACTTCCTTCCACCTTCTCTGGATCTTTTATTTATTTTTCTGGGGCTAAGAGGGTTAGGAGAAGCAGTGATCTGGGGTTTTAAAAGTCTCCCTGGCTGAATTAAGCACTAGTTTAGAAATTTTACTAATCTCAAGTAAAGAGATTTTAAAAGTTAAACACCTGACATAAAAGGAGCCATTGTTAGCCTTGTACAATTACATTATGCAAATCAGTTGGTATAATCTAGTACAGTGCCATTGTGCTTTCTTCCTATGACAAATTTCAATTGGTTATTAGCTTGTGGCTTTTTATTTCCATACAGATATGACATTTACTCATGAGGGGAACAAGACGTTCATTGACAATCTAGTAAACTTTGAAAAAATGGTACGTACTCTATATAACCTCATTTCAAATGTTGAGAGAGAGTATTACTCTCCACCCCCCCCAACAACCCCCCCCCCAACAAATTTGCATTCATTCTAATAAAAGAGGTAATTTCCTCATATGCTGGTATGTAGAAACTCAAGGAAGTTATACATAAAGGATTTTGAAAAATTTGGCACAGAACGACTCCCATTTTATTCTGTCAGTTCTTTTTTGTGGAGCTGAATTGTATTTGTTTAGTTGCTCACAGCGGCCACAGGCCTCTGGCTTTTATGCTTCTAGTTTCTCTTGCGGCCGCCTGTTGCTATAATGTAGAAACGCAACAGACTGACTTTCATGTTGTTGTTTTTGTCATAAGGTTTGTGGAGCTAGCCTGCCCCAGGATATCAGGGAAATGTTTGTCTGCCTAACCTGACTTTGCTGCACAAAAGTAGGCAACAGACAAGTTCTGCAAATAAATTTCCACTAGAGTGTTAAACTTTGTGGACACAGTTTATACCACTTAGGGATGGAGAGGAAAATTCTAAAACCTTCAAGGTAGAGGGTCTATCTGTTTCTTAAATAGCAGGCTTTGTAGGATTTTGCACCTTTGTAGGATTTGGCGGGGGAGGGGAAGGGTGTCTGAAGACTAATTCTCTTCTGTTGTATAAAGCAAGAAGGAGGCAAGAGGCAGTGTGCAGGACTGGACAGAGAGAGCCACCATGGAAGAAAGAAGACCTAGGTTGAAGTCCTGTCTCTGACACATACTGTCTGAGTGATCAGAGCTGAGTTATTTAACCTCTCAGTGCCCCAACCTACTATCTAAGACTGTAATTTGCAACTGTAGACTTGAAGTTATAGAAGAGTTGCCATTAGGCATCCATCAGTGGAAAGAATTCATACACCAATGTGAGTGAGTCCATCTCCCCAAAAAGAAAAAAAAAGGCATAAGAACAAGACTTCTTTTCCTATAAGTTGGATGTGAGTAATGGCATATGTTCTCCTAAATCTTTTATGGATTATGGAATGTAAATAAAAGGCCATTATCCTATGACACCTTTATTGTTTTCCAAGCTCATATAAATATGATCATGTGCATTTCAGCACTGTCTTATTTTCTAGAAAGTTTGATATATGGTGCCATATGCCTCTACATAATTTAGGAAAATTCTTTATGCAAAAAACTAAAGTTTGATTAAATTTTCCCCATTTTTTTTTAGTTGAGCTCATGTTAAGTTAAATTTCCCATTAGGGAAACAAATGCTTTTATATCTGTTAGCCATGAAATTTGTATTCACTGTGGACCTGTAGAATATTTGACCCCTTCAATTTTTTTTAATAGAGTAAACCTCAACCATCTAAAACCTTCCGGAAAGAAATTGTTCTAGATAGCCAAGTTTTCCACATAGCTAAGAGTTTAGCCCATTAAGCACCAAGTCATAGTTTATTTTTACTATTTGGGATGGAAATCTTTCTAAAATGTATTACATAGTTTCTTCTCTCCCTTCATAATCTGTGCATATTGAATAGAATGTAATCTTTTCTTGAAGGCTCTAAGACATCATTATTAAGACTAATTATTTTACCATGCAATTAAGCAGCAAGAGCTTCAAGTATGGAGGACATCCAAGAAAGCCAGTTGAGTCTTAAGCTGTATTAAGTGAGGTAATGTCCAGGAATAGGAAGGTGACTATCATACTGTGTTCTGTCTTGGTCAGACAACATCTGAAATATTGGACTCAGCTCTGGGCACCATATTTAAGGGATGATAGTGATAAATTGGAAATCATCCAGAAGAGGGCAGCCAGGATACCAAAGGCCTCACGTTCATGCCATCTGAGGATCAGTTGAAATAACTAGATAGTAGGACAAGGAAAATGGAGACTTAGAAGAAGAATGGTCGCTCTGTTTGAAGAGTTTTCCTATGGTAGAAGAATTAGATTTGACCTACTCATCCCTAGATGGCAGAATTAGGAACAGTACAGCAGTCAACTTTGTAAAGAGGCAAGTTTGGGATTGATGTAAGGAAAAACTTCCTAAGAATGAGGGCCATGGAAAGACAAACAAATAAATGAACGAATGAACAAATGAGTAAATGAATGAATGAATGAATGAATACAACTGAAAAAAAGAATTAGGGCAATGCAAAAGTTGAATGGCTGCCTCCAAAGGTAGTGACTTCCCTCTTACTGGAGATCATTAATCAAGGTTGGATGAACGTATGTTGACCATGCTGTATAATCAATTCTTATTCAGGTGTGAGATGGACTAGCTAGCCTTCAAGGACCCTTCCAGTTGCGAGACTCTGTAGCTATTTACCTCTAAATTTAAATGGCTCCAGACTACTATTCGTTTCAAATTATTGTGCCTGTTTTTTGTAGTTTTTCCTCTCCTTTCTAGCTATTCAATGTTTGCTTACCCCAGCCCCTATTCTATTTCTTATTTGTAACTTCTTATCCACTATGGAATCAAAAACCATATGGCCAAGCTTGCTAGAATGATCAATCAAGGGGCAGCAAGGTGGGGCAGTGGATAAAGCACCAGCCCTGGATTCAGGAGTACCTGAGTTCAAATCTGGCCTCAGACACTTAACACTTACTAGCTGTGTGACCCTGGGCAAGTCACTTAACCCCAATTGCCTTACCAAAAAATAAAAAAATAAAAAAATAGAATGATCAATCAAGAAGTATCTACTAGGTAGCTGACACTACAAAATCAAACTAAATGGCTTGGGAATGAAGACTAAGGGTCTCTCCTCTGAGTGAAGTATATGATTCAACACATGGACTTTGTGATATCTATCTTGTACTCAGAAGCTCTTCTTGCTATTTTCCTCATTCATTCTCCACTGTGTTGTGGTTAGGTAAGGTTGCTAATTAGTTGAGTTCTAGGTAAATGAAATATCAAAACAAAGATACTAGCCTTTGTTTTGGTTGTTTGGTTTGATTTTAGAAGACCTATGATAGTTGGTTGGCCCAGTTTTCTTCTAGTTTAAAAAAATAGGAAAACTGTAGCATTGAAGTTGAATCACAGGAAAACAGGAGATCCTATAGCAATACTAGATCAATCAGCACTGTTGAGCTTTGGGAATCAGCCAAGCACAGACTATAACCATGCAAAGAAAATTGACCATGGTTTGGGCCAGTGTTTCTAGATTTTGAGCATCTTGGAAAATAGAATATATGCTCAGACTTCTCAAAGACATTTAATCCTGAGGTCAAGTCCTTTGTACTTCTTGTCAAAGGTGATATACATCCTTTTATTCTTTCTACTGTTCAAGTGGCAATTGAGCAATGAGATCAGCATTCTTTGCACATTTGAGATTGGCATTCTTTACACATTTCTTAACTTGCACATTTAAAAATATTTTGTCAACTTAAAAGACAAACCAAGTAGCTACTGTGTGAGTTAATTAGAAACCAAAAAACCCAAAAACTTCCTAGAAACCATTTGCCAATTTATAAAAAAAACTTAAAGGTAGACACAGTCATTTAATATAATTTTTCTTATCAGAAAGGATATCTGAATTTTGATTCTTTGTCATTATTGTCGCTATCACTAGTTTTTATATTATAGTGCCTTAAGATTTGCAAAGTCATAATTTTTTTTAATTGTATCCTCATAACAACCCTGAGATGTAGATGCTATTATTACTTCCATTTTATAGAAAAGGAAAGATAGAACTGAAGTGACTTGTCTTGGATCACACAGCTGGTGAGTGTGTGAGGCAGAATTTCAGTAGCACATCTATCAACATCTGACATGGCTACTGGCAATTATACAGGCCAAGAAATGGCTGGAGGATGGAATTCAACAAATAAAATAACTATTAAGCACCTACTATATGGAGTTGGAGTCAGCATACATGGGGTCTAGGCCCAACACGGACATAATATCCACATGACCTTGGGCAAGTCACTTCAACCTTCTGGCCTTCAGTTTCTTCACCTGGGAAAGAAGAGGATTTGGAGTAGATGAATTTTGGGTTTCTTGTTTGTTTTTTGTTTTTGTGAGGCAATGAAGGTTAAGTGACTTGCGCAAGGTCACACAGCTAGTGTCAAGTGTCTGAGGCCAGATTTGAACTCAGGTCCTCCTGACTCCAGGGCCGGTTCTTTGTCCACTGTGCCACCTAGCTGCCCCCCATGGACTAGATGCCTTTTAAGGCCCCTTCCAACTCTAAGTCTGTGACCCAGTGATCCTCTAAGAAACATACTGTGCCAGCTGCTGCAGAGTCTGTGACAGGGCTGTGGAATGATGTAGATGATGCTATGGACATATGAGAAGGCAGAACAAAAGAAATCCAGCTGCTGGAAAAAGCCCAAAGGAGAGCCTTGGAATTTTCAGGATTCCTAAGATCTCCAGAGGTCAGGAATGATCTAAAATACTGAGCTGTGTGACCAATCGATGATGATTGGTGATGGCTGACATTTATTTATACAGGGCTTCAAAGTTTGCAAAGTGCATCACATCCATGATCTCACTGCTGGAAGGGACCTTGGAAGTTGTTGAGTTCACACCCTTCATTTCACAGGCTTGGAGAGACTGAGTGACTTGCCCAGGGTCACAGTCAATTAGCATCTGAGGCAGGATTCAAGCCCAGGTCTTCCTGACTCCAAGTCAAGAATCCTGTCCAATATTCTTGTTTGTTTTTTGTTTGTTTTGTTTGTTTTTTGTTTTTGTTTTTGGTGAGGCAGTTGGGGTTAAGTGACTTGCCCAGGGTCACACAGCTAGTAAGTGTCAAGTGTCTGAGGCCGGATTTGAACTCAGGTCCTCCTGAATCCAGGGCCGGTGCTCTATCCACTGCGCCACCTAGCTGCCCCAGAACACAGTATTCTTAACCCTACTTTCCATAATTATTCTTTGAGTTCTTAGGTAATGGGGAAGGAACACAGTGACATTCCTTCAATCCTCAGGGAGAGGACCTAGTTGAGACCAGCTCAGGACCATATGACTTGTCTGCTGGAGGGAAGGGGAACTGAGACTTTTGTCTTCAAACATGTTCGGTGGAGTGTAATTGGAATGGTGGTGATTATATTCTACTGGGAGAAGACCACTGCCCATTTCCTCACACTATAGAATGAATAAGGCCTTGTGAGTTGATTCATGGAGACAGATTTTCTTTTCTTTTCTTCAGTGTATCACAAGGTCGTCACCAGCCACATTTCTCCTTAACCAGCAAAGTAAAGTACAGTGACTGCTATTCAGACAGGATTAGAAGAGTACAATCCATTTGTGATGCTGACAATAATGATGATGATATTTAAATATTTAATATATACCATACCATGTGACAAGCACTTTAAAAAATTATCGTTTTACCCTCACAACAACCTGGGAAGTAGGTGCCATTATTATCCCCATTTTACATTTGAGGAATCTGAGGCAAAAATACAGGCCAAGTGATGTTCCCAGGGTGGCACAGCCAATAAATATCAGAAGCCACATTTGAACTCAGGTCCTCCTGGCTCTATTTATTGTGCCACCTACCTGCCTGGCTACCTTTCTCTGTGCTGTAATATTTGTGCACCAAGGGCAATAAGGTAAAATGCCTAATGGTAGGTATATTCATGTTGGGCTAAAGCACATTTTGCCACACATAGATAACCCATCCAGCTCTCCATCTGTGATCTTTTCACAAGAAAAGTGGATCTGGGGTTTTATTGGAATTTCTCTCCCACAATTTGCGTGGCACAGAAAGAAGGAATGGAAATCCCGAAAGGCATTTCACACCAGACATCTCTCCAGAAACTGGGCCTTCCTCTCCCAACTTCCATCCTAAGTGCTGGAAGCACTTGGTCACAAGGGTTATTCTCTCAGTTTAAGGAGAAATCCCCTGCCTCCTGCTCAACATCATAATAGTCAATCAGAGAAATCAGTTGTTCTTGGGGTTTTGGTGATTGTGACTCCAGAGGTTGCACCTACACAGGGAACTGAAGTTCCCAGGACATTCAAGAACCCAGGTTGCTCAGCCTCCCATGGAGTGGAACACATTAGCAGTAGACCACAGTGCCACCCGATTCCCCTGCCTGCCCCCCCAGGCTTTTTATTGAGCTTCTCCACCCTTGAGGTGTGAGATTGGTTTTCAGGTTTTATGGATAGGAACAAAAGAGAATTCACACTCTGATCCTTATGCAAAAAAGGGGGGGCATTCTTTCATTTTTTTTTTTTGGAACATAAAGAGGTATTCAAAAAGTGTTTGAATAAAGCCCTTAGTAGCTTTCTATGGCATCCATGAATATTTATAACATTTAGGAGCCTAGACTAGGAATGGATTAGCAGATAATGTGTTGGCCTGCTGCCACCCTACCAGGCTGCATAAAGCTGAAAGGGTATTGTTGCATATATATATATATATATATATATGTGTGTGTGTGTGTGTGTATGTATATGTATATATGTATATGTATGTATGTATGTATATGTATGTATGTATATGTATGTGTGTGTGTATATATATATATATATATATATATATATATATATATATATATATATATATATATATATATAGCATGCTGATAGTCACAGTTGCTACTGTATTATGTGCCTGGTTCTATTTCAGACATACCCATATTTAGGTTTATTTCTTTATCAATATCATTTTTAAACTAATAGTTTTATTTGGCACGAGAAGACTGGTGCAAACTTCTAAACATGCATCATCTCTCCTTGAACGAAAAAGAATGTTTCTGAACCATTATTTTTTGCTTTGAGAATTGTAACTGAAATCCAGCCCTTCCAATCCTGCCAAGAGTAGAGAAATAAAAGATCCTACCTACCCAAGCTACAGGAAAAAGCTATAAAATCATTTATGACATTTACTCATTGTAGTACGTAAAGCAGTCTAAACTCAGGTCTTACAGATGCTTTAAATCAAATCAAGACATATTTATTGAGTGTCTGTTGTAGTTGAGACACCGTCCAAGGATGAACATGTGAGTCATGCCTTGAGGTTCCTTCCTCCCTCAAGAAGTTCATGATCTAGTTGCTGAGACAGAACATAATAAATGTGGGGAAAATGAGTTGAATAACCATGACATATTTACATTGGAGTTCAGTGATCCTATTAAACACATTTAGGTGTCTTCTTTTTTGTTGTTGTTGTTCGTTTGTTTGTTTGTTTGTTTGTTTTTGCGGGGCAATGGGAGTTAAGTGACTTGCCCAGGGTCACACAGCTAGTAAGTGCCAAGTGTCTGAGGCCGGATTTGAACTCAGGTACTCCTGAATCCAGGACCTGTGCTTTATCCACTGCGCCACCTAGCTGCCCCTAGGTGTCTTCTATGTGTAACAAATCCTAGGTGATAAGGATGTAAAAAACAAAAAACAAAAACAAGTCACAATTCCTGTTTCGTCAAACTTCTATCCTTAATAGAAAAAAGCTCCGAGGGCAGGAATTGTTTTTTGTTTTGTCTTTGTATAGCACTCCACACATATACCTATATACACATATATTGTACAATATACCTATCCTGTATCTGGGATGTTAAATATTTTCACTTGTTAAATAATTATTGAATTGACTTTTCCTCAGGGAGCTTACAATCTAGCATGGGGATAAAGCAAATTACCCAAGACACAAAATAGAATCTAAAAAGTGCTAGAGTTAATTATAGCAATAGAAGAAATGCCTCAGAGAGATATTGCCAAATGAACAGTGCAAGTCCTAAGTTCAAAAGGGGTTTAGAGGGATCCCTGTGGACAAAGGCTTCTAAGAAAGCCTGAGGCCCTTTTCTAAATTGGTAAAGTGCTGTCTAAATACTTTCTGTGCTTCTATTGTGAATTTTCCCCAAATCTTCAAAAGCTTGCTGCTGCCATACAGGCTTCTGTGCACAGATAGATAGGTAAGCAGCTCTGCTGCTGGTTTCAGCAATGTGAATTCTTTCTGGCACCATCTTTTCTGGACCACATGGAGTTACGGTGTGGGCTGGATATAGAAAACTGTTCACCGTTTTTACAACCTACTACTCAACACCACCAGGGGCAGCTCATTCCACTTCTGTATGGCTGATTGGTGGAAGGCTTTCCTTCCTTGACCCTAAATTTTCCTCTTTGTAACTTCTACCTGTTGCTTCTAGTTCTGTCCTTTGGAGACAAATACAATTAATCTCATCCACGTGACTCCCATTCAAGTCTACAACTGTCATGTTTCCTCAAGTCTTCTCTTCTCCAGGCTAACCAAACCAAGTTCCTTAAACAGAGTCCCCTTGGCCATTTATTTGAAGGCCTTCACCACCTTGCTTGCCTTTCTCTGCAAGCTATCCAGTGTATCAGTGTCCTACCTAAAACGCGGTACTGGTAACTGAGCAATACTCCAGATGGGATGTGATCAGGATGGAGGACAGGAGGACTCTCCTCTACCTAGTCAGAGAAGGAGAGGGCAAAAAGAAAAGTGAGGAAAGAAGGAAAGTAGTAAGGAAAGATAAAAACTAGGGATGGAAAGGAGAGAGGGAAAGAATGTTTTATTAGGCAGAGTAGCAAAGGAAATTGAAATTAAAATTAGCTGTGCAAATCTAATTGGTATGTTAAGCTGTGCTAAACTGAAATGAGTGAGGAGAAATGAATGAGATGACTTTTTTTTTTGGGGGGGTGAGGCAATTGGGGTTAAGTGACTTGCCCAGGGTCACACAGCTAGTAAGTGTCAAGGGTCTGAGGCTGAATTTGAACCCAGATAGATCCTCCTGAATCCAGGGCTGGTGCTCTATCCACTGCCTAGCTGCCCCAATGAGATGACTCTTGTAATTTACAAATCTGTATAGAGGTCATACTTTCCCCAAATGGTCCAAAAGTTTATATGGCTCAATTGTATCAATCAATCAACATTTATCAGGTGATTACAGTGAATCAGGCATTATACTAAGCTCTGAGGATTCAAAGAAAGACAAAACACAAAATCAGTCCCTGCCCTCAAGTAGCTTGCTTCTTAATGGAGATAATATGTAAATTAACAGGAACATTCAAGATACATCCAGAAATTGAGGAGGGTAGTCTTAAAGAAAAGGCCCAAGTGGATTGGGGGTGGGGAAGACTAGGAAAAGGCTCATGAAGAAAGTAGCATTTGTCCTGACCCTTGAAGGAGCCAAGGTTGGCAAGAGGCAAGAGTGAGGAGGGAGGGAGAGCATTCTAAGAATGGAAGGCACCAGTGCAAAGGTATGAAGGCAGAATATGTAGGAGATAGAAGGTCATGCATGGTGATCATCAGACAGACCAGTTTTGTCTAGAAGAGAGAATACACAAAGGAAAGTAATGTGCAATAAACCAGCTAAGGAGGACTGGAGCCAGCTTGTGAAGAGCTCTGAATGCCAGAATAGTTTTATTTTATTGTAGAGGACAGCACCATCCTCCCATCCCTTAGACTAGCAACCTAGGAGTCATCCTGGACCCCTCATTGTCTCTCACACCCCATGGACCAGTGGTTTCGGAGGCTTGTTGATTTAACCTTTGCAAGATCTCTTGAATATGTCCCCTTCTCTCTTCTATCACTGCCACCACTCTAGTGCAGACCCTCATTATGTCAAACCTGGACTACTACAATAGCCTGCTAAAGTGAGAAGTGGCTAAGGGTTTGGGGGGAAAGAGAATGAGTTCTGTTTCTGACATGTGGAGTTTAAGATGTCTAATGGGCATCCGATTCAAGATGTCTGAAAGGCAGTTGGAGATAAAAGACTGGAGATCATCAGAGAGGTCAGGCTGGAAAGGTAGATTTGAGAATCATCAGCATGAAGATGGTAATTAAATCCCTTGGAGCTGATGAGATCACCAAATAAAGTAGTATAGAGGGAGAATAAGGGCCCAAGACAGAACCCAGAGGACAGTTAAAGAGAGTGATCTGAGTGCTGTTGTTCAGTCATTTCAGTTGTCTATATTATTTTTTTTTCAAAAAGCTGGAACAATTTACTTTTTGTCCTGCAGTTTTCATTTTAGATTTCTTGAAATAAAGCTCTGAAAAAAACAGGCTTTTAAAAAGCCCATTGTGGGAGCAGCTAGGTGGTGCAGTGGATAAAGCACCTGCCCTGGATTCAGGAGGATCTGAGTTCAAATCTGGCCTCAGACACTTGACACTTGCTAGCTGTGTGACCCTGGGCAAGTCACTTAACCCCAATTGCCCCACCCCCACCCCCAAAAGAGAGAGAGAGATGAGGCAAAGTTCTCAGCTGAGAGAGTGGGGGGTGGGGGAGCCATAAGAGCTTTAAGAAGGGATGAAACATTTTGGAAGAGCCACTGTGGAGTGGGATAGTGACTTAATAAGGGAGATATAGTAGGATTTCCTAGCAACAGTAAAGGCCTAATTGAGGTTGTATAACAAAGTCGTAGTGGACCCAGTCAGAATGGTTGTGTGATTTTTCTCTACCTTTGTTCAGTAGCATATGTTTAGGATTGAAATCAGAAAATAGTAGGAGTCATCTAAAGCTGAGACTTTGATGGAAGCAATCAGTTATATGATTTCCTCAAGAGAGGAAAACTATGTAGAGTTGAATTGATTCACCAAGGAGTCAAGATGGGGAAAGACAGAGGTATTGGGGAGATGGCTTGGGAGAGAATTGAGGGGTCAAGAGATTGGAGGTCACAGCACAGATGAAACCTAGGCTTATGCAAGAGAAGGCAGAGAGAGAGAGAGAGAGAGAGAGAGAGAGAGAGAGAGAGAGAGAGAGAGAGAGAGAGAGAGAGAGAGAAGAGAAGAGAAGAGAAGAGAAGAGAAGAGAAGAGAAGAGAAGAGAAGAGAAGAGAAGAGAAGAGAAGAGAAGAGAAGAGAAGAGAAGAGAAGAGAAGACAGAAGAGATAAAGGGAGAGGTGAAAAGCTAATAGATTATGATCAGATAAGGGGGTTTCAAAGTTCTTGAACATGGAGGTGGTACTTTTGTGGGTGATGGCAAGATCAAGGGTATGACCATGTTTGTGTGTGGCTGAGATGGGGTAGAGAAGTAGCTTATGTAAGTATTTAAGAAAAGTTTGTTAACTTGTTGGAACTTCTGAGTCTTAAAGTGGGTCCCAAGCAGAGTCACATGGCAATAGAGACAGGCATCATGGGGGTACTGGATGGAGTACTAGGCTCAGTCAGAAAGACGTAACTATAAATTTGAAATTAGGAATCCCCAAAGGGATCCCTTGTAACGGTTTTCTGACTAGAACTCTAGATCAGGGCCAGGTTTGCTAATGGAATAAGACAACATTTATTTGGTAGATGCTGGGATGTAAAGTCTGTCTGTACACAGACACAGACATACATGTTTTAAATTTTTCAGTTGCCCAGCATCATAGAAACTTGCTGGGTTTGCTTATAGAGACTGTGCCTCCTAGCAGGGGTGGGAAGTCTTGGGTAATGCTACCTGGCTCTGTCCCTGTCTTGCCAGTTAGATCATGAAGTCCACATACTTTTAACCTCAGTTGCTTCCAAAATAAATGTGAATAGCAACTTGCTGTTTGCCTAACATGAGAATCAGAGAATTGAAAAATATTGCTGAAGTTCCATGGTACAGTGGAAAGAACTAAGTGTTTGGAGTCAGAAGACCTGGATGCAAGTCTTGTCTCCCCTACTTCCTACCAGTGGAAGTCATTTAAACTTTCTGGGCCTCAGGCTCTTCAACTGTAAAATGAGGGGGTTGGATTAGGTCTCAAAGACCCCTTTCAGTTCCAAATTGCTGGCCTTTTATTTCAGCTCTTTAGCCCAAGTTTATTCTGATGCACCCTTGAGGGGAGGAGTTGTCTGGCGATGATTGGAGGGCTACCTAAATGCTAAATCCAGTCCTTCTTTGGCATGATAAAACCCTACCACAGTCATGGGATTTTTTGCAGAGAAGTTGGCAGGGTTTATTTGCTCCTAACCAGGTAGCATACCACTGGCAGTATTGTGCTGACCTAATGAAGCAAAGAAATAGACCCCCATGCAAAAGCAAGGTTTGAATTTTGAAGATATAACTAAAGTTACCTTTGAGTGCAATTAAAAAGGATACATCAAAATTAAAAGCATTGTTAAAATTAATCAAAGATTTAGAAAGGTAGAACCGAACTCTCGAGCTGAAAATTACTGATTTAAACAATTGTTCTCACATTTTAAACTACATAATGAGGTAAAAATTACGAAGCTTCAGAGCATAGCTCTAAAGAGTAGTCTAAAACTGAAGTCAGAATGAAATGTTTTAGCTTTCAAAACTAAAAAGCAGAACAATTACTTCCTACAAAATGGTATAGGAAGAGGTTTCTGACCCCTGCTAATTGTTTTATTATTCTTCAGAGGGGAATACAGGCAGCATTTCCCAGGGTTTCCAGTAATTACACTCCATTCAATATCAGAAGAATTACAATAATTCTGCATGGAATATACTTGTGCCCTTCAGATGCAAAGCCTTTGGAGAAGTGGAAAAAACAACTTAAAGTAAATTAGCATGAAAATTATCGTAGTTACTGTTTATTTGAGGGCTCCATATATCAGAGGCTAATTATACATTGTATGCCACATTTTCTTGAAGGTAGTTGTAATATATTTCTCATGCTGACCAAAAGATGTATGAGTTTTAGGGTCCTTTATGAAAGTACATTTGAACTTTACCGATTCTTTGTCCATGAGAAAATATCTGGCCATGGACAGTTCAGGCATGTCACTTAATGCTTACCAGTGTCCTCAGAGTAGCAGTAGTCACCGAGATCTTAGGAGTATTCTTTTTAATATAAAAAATTGGGAATCTTCTATGAATCATTTTCATCTTGTATGAATTGGGTTTTTTTAAAGACCATTGAGTCTCTCTCAAGATTCATTTTCCATAGTCTGGTAAGGCGAGAGGCCAGGGGGAGGTGCAGGGGGTGGGGGGACCATGACAGCTCAGGGCTTGAGAGTCACTTTCCCTGTGTGGAGGGAGTCTTATCAATTTTCTTGCTATTGTTAAAGTTAATTCACCATCTCTATAGAGCCACCTTTAGAATATAAGCAGCAAAAGCCTCATTGAAGCAGCACGCAAAGATTGAGGGGTCGTCACTAATGTTAAAATGCCATGTGCAAAAAAAAATCCATATTCCCTGCTATGGAATGATGTTTTCTCAAATATTATATATATATATATATATATATATATATGTGTGTGTGTGTGTGTGTGTGTACATATGTCTGTATATACATATATATACATATATGTAAAATAATTCAAACTAGGAAGAAATGAAAACAGAAAATATTTCCTTCCAATCATCTGAATTTAACCAAAAGGCTTTAAAAAGAATTAATATTAACCTTGAAACGTACTTTACCTTAGAAGGCTAATAGACTTGAAAGGACAGTAAATCACACATCAATGTGTAGCAGCACATTAGAGGTAGAATGTTTTTATAGAGAGAGATTGACTGCACCTGTGATTTCATTGTTATAGGGAACTCCCAGGTGGACAAACTCAGTGTACCCAAGCCATTCAGAGTCTTAGTTGCCAGAACAATAAGAGGTTAAGCAATTTGGCCACAGTCACCCAGCCAGTAGGTGTCCAAGGCGGGACTTGAAACCAAGTATTCCTGGCTGCAAAGCTTGTTACCCACACCTACAACCACACCCTATCTACCTTACTGCCTATTTACCTACTTACCTACATATGTATGTGTGTGTGTGTGTGTGTGTGTGTGTGTGTGTGTGTGTATGTAAGTATAAAGATATAGATATAGATACAGATTTAGGTGTACATGTAAGTATATATACATACTTCTGTGTGTTTATAAACACACACACACACACACACCTGCCTGCAGATCAGCTTAACTAGTATTTCTCCAGCACCAACCACGGGCCCAGTACTTCTTGTTTTTATTCCTCTGATCCAAGACGATGTAGATGTAGATAATGTAGATGTAGATGTAGGGATGTGGGTAGATATGTAGATATATAGGTATAGATATAGATATGTAAAGATAGAGATGGACAGACAGACAGTTAGATAGATAGATAGATCTGCCTGCAGATCAGCTTAACTATTATTTCTCCAACAACAACTTATGGGCCCAGGACTTGTTTTTGTTCCTCTGGCCCAAGTATATAAAGCTGCTTACTGAGATTTAAAAGAAGTATATGGTAGGCCTTTGCCCTCAGGAAGTCTTATAATGAGTTGATCAAAATTGTCATGCACTTCCTAGAAGACAACAGCCCCTGAAGAAGGTTTTGAAGTGTTGACATTTTTAGTGCTTGTCCCATTACATCTAGAATTGTGACTGCTTCTATTGACTTTTTTTTTTACAAGGGTGAAAGAATAAGAGGAGTTTACTAAATGATAGCAGTACTATTTTAATAACTATAAAGGATCATGAAGAGAACCACAGTATAGTTGTTTGTTTGTTTGTTCTTTTAAGTACTGAACTTGGAATGAGAAGATCTGGGTTTGAATCTTGCCTGCATTATTTCCTGCCTCTGTGACCTTAGGCAAACTATTGACCTATTTATGCTCAATTCCTCATCTGAAGAATTGGAGCAGGGTGGGGTTGGATCAGGAGGTCTCTAAAGGTCCTTCTGGTTATAAATCTATTGTCCTATATGAATCAAATAATGGGAATCTTTTATCCACTCTCTGTAAGAAGTCCAAGTGAAAGATGAGCCTATTGATATATTCTTGAGATGTCTCACTGCTATCTGTTCCCTCTCCTTCCTGCCAGCTCATTAACCCTGATATTTGGTGAACTAGGAATTTGCAAATATCCCAGGCAGAAAATTACCAAGAAGGGGCTTCTTCACAAAAAGTTCCTAGTTCCATAAACTTTGTTTTGTTTTTGTTTTTGTTTCTGTGGGGCAATGAGGGTTAAGTGACTTGCCCAGGGTCACACAACTAGTGTCAAGTGTCTGAAACCGGATTTGAACTCAGGTCCTCCTGCATTCAGGGCCAGTGCTTTATCCACTGCGCCACCTAGCTGGCCTCATTCCATAAACTTTGTATCTAGTATTTTCCCTTCATAGGATTTAGAGCTATGTAGAATAGGAGACAAATGCTAGATTTGGAGCCAGGAAGACCAGAGTTCAAATTCTGCTTCAGACAGTAGCTAAATGACCCCTCAATAAGTAATTTAACCTCTTTCAGCCTCAGTTTCCTCATCTATAAGATGGAAATAATATCACCTAACTCCCAGGGTTGTTTTGAGGATGTGTTTTTCAACCCTTAAAATGCTATACAGGTTTAAGCTAGCTTAAGATGGTAGAGACTTTTGTAACACTTTGTATAAATGCTAGTTATCCTCATCATTATGCTACTAATCTTCTATTATATTTATTTACTTATTTTACCATCCATTTTTAAAAGTTAAGAATTCCCAATTTTCTCCCTCCCTCACCCATTGAGAAGGCAAGCAATATGATATTACTTATATGTGTGAAATCATGCAAAACACATTTGCATAATAGCCACGTTGCAAAAAAAAAGCAAGAAAAATAAAGTGAAAATAATATACTTCAATTTGCATTCCGAGTTCATCAGTTCACTCTCTCTCTGGAGGTGGATAGCATTATTCATCATGAATCCTTGAGAATTGTCTTAGATCACTGTATTGATCAGAGAAGCTAAGTCTTTCACAGATGATCACCATCATGATATTGTTATTGTGTACAATGTTCTGCTTCTGTTCACTTCACCTTGCATCTTACTATTATTATTAATTAAAGGCACAGAAACACACTAGTTGATGTTGGTTGCTATAATATCAGCCTGGCAGATAGATTTTTTAAATCTCCGAAATTTTCAAAAGCCTTTCCTAAAAAGTGTCTTACAAACAGAGCTTCTGTTAAGCCAATATCAATAACTTATGAAATACAGTACCAAAGCTGGGGACTAGATTTTCTATTTATACTTTCACTCAAAGCTCTAATATTGTTTTCTTTTTTAAAAAGCCCTATTCTTGTCTGTTTGTTTTATTTGCCTTTTAAACTGGGCCCCACTGACACAGACTTACAGCCATTGCTGACCTATATGATTTCCCAAGGCAATAGATGATTTGATAGGGTCTCTAGTTGTCTTCATAATCTCTACATTGCTCTTTGATTCTAAATCCTACAGTTCTATAAGCCTATCATCTCATATCCTCATTTCCCAACCATCAGTCTATCATCCATCACCTATCTGCAAACCTTACTTCCACAGAGCTTTACTTCTTAAAAACTGGTGGACTTCTAAAACTAACTTCTTAATCCTGTGCCTTACTTCCCTATTGATATTTGACTTACTCGAAGTCTTATTTAGGTTGGGAAATACTGATTTACATCACAGCATAAATCCTTCTGTAATAACCATGTGAAGGATCAGCCCTACAGCTTAAGCATTGACCCTAAAGTTCCATGTTTTGATGGATGTCATCATACCCGCTGCAGGCCACAGGCAAAAGAATCAAGAGGAGGAAACAGTGCACTCCCACATCCTCTTTTGGTGTCGTTTTTTTCATCTCTTGTTCTCTGCCTTTCCCAGACGCCCTGGCTACAGAGGATCCCAGCTATCCCACAACTAAAACTCTCCATCCAGCCCTTCTCCCTGGGAGGTGCCCCCATACACACACACACAAACTCCCTGGGAAGGGGCCCCTCTCTCCACACTCTTTATCAAAACTTACTTGAATGTCTCACTCTGAAAATGAGCTACCCTCGATTGGCTGTTAGAAAGGCTTTGATAAGCTCTTTCCCTGTACGGTGTCAATGGCTTCAAGGAGTTCAGTGTGTTACTCCTCCAAGGTACATTTGCAATAAATAGCAAAGGCTAAAATTCCTTAACCCAAAGGAATGGGGGAATTTCTGGCATCAGAACAGAGAAGTGGAAGAGATTATTTCTTTGAGAGGGGGAAATCATCAGCTATAAATATACCACCTGTGAATAAGGCCAGCCTGGCCATACAGCTAACGGAGAAATTTAATTGAAATAATGTTTGGTTATATTTTTAGAATTCTTACATGAGTTTTTATAGGTTAACTCCTAAATATTTTATGAATTTTATGATACACACATACATACATACATATACATATATATATATATATATATATGTTTTTTTATTAATCAAAGAAGCTCAGAGCCTCAGAGGAACTCAGAGGCCATCTCTTCTTCTTCTTCTTTTTTTTGCATGGCAATGAGGGTTAAGTGACTTGCCCAGGGTCACACAACTAGTAAGTGTCAAGTGTCTGAGGCCGGATTTGAATCCAGGCCTGAATCCAGGGCCAGTGTTTTATCCACTGCGCCACCTAGCTGCCCTGAGGCCATCTCTTCTAAACTATAACTGAACTCTGTAACATCCCCCAAAGCAATCATCCTGTTTATATTTGAAGATACCTCCTCCAAGAAGGGAACCTTCTATCTCCCATGATAACTCATTTCCCTTTCTTATAACTCTAATTTGTTAAGAATTTTTCCCTTAAATCAACCTATATTTGTCTCTTCAAACTTTCAGTTATTGCTTTTGGGTCCATCTTTTGGGACCAAACATAATTAGCCTTTCAAATGTTTGTCCTAAAGACAGCCTTCATATTCCCCCTAATATTTCCCTTCTCATGGTTAACATCCCCACTGGTTCTTCCAAACAATTCTGTTAAAGTCCCTTGAAATACTTCTCAACCCCATCCTCTATTCCCAGTGCATCATTCTGTGATAGGAGAACTCCTTTGGAAGGCAATAAGAAGTTAACTGAAGGAGAAATAAAAAAGGTACCATTTGTGAAGACGCTTAAGTCCTAGGTTTTTAAAGCTGCCCATAATCTCTCTCCCACCCATCCTTCCATATATCTTTAATATTACTTCCCTTAACAAATTCTATCTTCTAGCCAAACTACTAGGTCTACTGGTATTTAGTCCTGTCCACTTCCTCATGATTCCATTTGGAGTTTTCTTGGCAAAGACACTGAAGTGGTTTGCCATTTCCTTCTCCAGCTCATTTTCTAGATCAGGAAAGTGAAGCAAAAAGGGTTAAGTGACTTGTCCAGGGTCACACAGCTAGTATGTAGGTGAGGGCAGATTTGAACCGAAGAAGATAGTCTTCCTGACTCCAGCCTTGGCACCCTATCCACTGCACTACCTAGTTGCCTATATTAGGTCTACTAGTTCTTGTCTCACTTTAGCGTACCATCTTCTGTATTTCCCTGTGTCTGTAATACTTTCCTTCCTCATCTCTACTTCTTAGAATCTTTAGCTTCTTTTGATGCTCAGCACAAGTTTCAGCTCCTATTCCAACTCTTTCCTTCATCCCAACTATTCCTCTCTACCCCCACCATACTTACAAATACTCTTTCCCCCAGCAAGTCACCTTCTATATGTCCTTTGCAGACTGTATTCAGTCCTTATCACTTAACTGAAAATGCTTCAGTTCTCCAAAGTTCCTAATGATCTTTCCATTGCCACATTCGGCAGCCTTTTCTTAGCTCTTATTCTTCTTGACTTCATTGAAGCATTTGACACAGTTAGCCACCTTTTTCCTCCTAGATATTCTCTCCTTTCTGGGTTCTCATGACACTGTCCTCTTTGCTTTTCTGCCTATTTAACAACTTTGACTTAGTCTCCTTTGCTGATTCATCATCCATATGGAGCTCCTTGGTATACCTCACAGCTTTGTCCTGAGTCCTCCTCTGTGTTCTCTTGACACTCTCCCCCTTGGTGATCTCATCAATGTCATCTATTCAATTATTATCTCTCTTGATGACTTGTATTTGTTTTGCACGTTATAAAATGGATTTGTTGGTATACAAATTGTCTCCTCTAATAGAATGTAAGTTATTGAAAGAAGGCATTATTTCATTTTTGTCTTGGCATCTCCTGGGCCTAGCGTACTGTGTTGGTTCACAGTAGGCACTTAACATTTTTTTAGGTGAATTGGAACAAGGTCAGGATAAACTCTAGTTAAAATAACTAACACTTCCATGTAGAGGTTGATTTTATGAAACCATATTCAGGCTCTTCTCTTTTAGGATGTTTTCTTGGGTCTTCTCCAGTTCTAGGGCAGTTGCAATATTGATAAATATGATTACTTTGGTCCCAGGAAAGGAACATGAAAATACATCCATTGCAATGAACTGTTTGTTACTGTGGTTCAGTCATTTTTCAGTTGTGTCTAACTCTTCCTGTTTGGGGTTTTCTTGGCAAAGATACTAGAGCAGTTTGCCATTTCCTTTTCCAGCTCAGATGAGGAAACGGAGGCAAACAAGGTAAAGTGACTTGCCCAGGGTCATATAGCCAGTAAGTGTCTGAGGCCACATTTGAACTCAGGAAGATGACTTTATCCACTGTGCCTCTTAGCTGCCCACAGCGAGGCATAGGCATAGGGATAATGCTGCTTTGGCTTTTCTTCCCTTTTTTTAATCAAAAAAAAAAAAAAGGAACACAGATGTAGAATGAGATTAGAACTCTCCTAAAACATCTTACCTTAAAAGATGAATTTCTCATCTTTGTGGATTTTTAGTTTTTTCCTAAAGTAATGTAATTTGAAATAATGTTATTTTTAAATTATTCCTGAGAAGCCCCGGGGTCATATATATTACATAAGGTATGGTTTCTCATTACACCAACTATAGCTTCAATAAATAATGGTTGTTTTTCTTGGCAGGTTCCATCACTTGCTACATTCATATGCATTTTTTTCCCCCTTCTTTTTAGCGCATGATTGCTAACACGGTCAGAACGGTGAGGTACTGCAGGAGCCAGCCCTTCAGTAAGTTATACACTGTGTCCTACAATCTGAGTCTGGATGGCATGACTGTTTTTAATGAGAATATTAATAAAGCTTGAGATGCTGGTAACTTGGTAACTATATCAAACACTTTGAACTCCAAACTCCAAGAGGACTCAGGGCCTTCTCTTGAATTTAGTTTGTTGCAAAGCTAAGCACTAAAAATAAGAAAACCATTCTAAGAATGAATTTAATGGGGAAAATGAGTTTAAGAATATTGTTTTAATGTTCCTCACATGGCCTTTGAAGCTATATAGGAAAAGATGAAGACAAGCTTGTCCGGCTAATCCAGCCTTATCCTAGCTTTTCCTCTGACTCATTGTTTGATGTTGGGTAATTCACTTAAACCCTTTATGACTCAGTTCCATCATCATTAAACAGAGGAAGATAATATTTATCATCTTTCCAGGAGTATTGTGAGAATTAATTAATGTTTGTGATATATTTGCAAAAGGTGCTATGCAAAGAAACACGATTTTTGTTCACTATATTCACCAGATGAATCGAATGTTTGGGTTTTTTTTTTAATTTTTGTAAAGACACCAGAGTAATTGAAACAATAAAATATACTATCAGAGTCACAATAAAGCAGTGTCACTGAATTCAGCCAGGGGCACCATATTATCATGGCACCTTGGTTCTGGCTTTGATGTGGGTCTTGTGTAGGTAGGCTGGTACGTGGGTGAGAGAAATCTAGTTCGCTAGAACTGGGGTAGAGAAGGAAGGAGGTGTACTTTGTGGTACATTTTTTTTGGTGGTTGACTTCATTTCATTAGTCATTTCTAAAAAATTGGATATTAACTCATATAGAGGTGACCCCATAAGTCTAGTTGGTGCCCTCCTCTCTGGTAAATACTTTGAAGAGTTGTTGCCTTTATAGACATAAAGATTGTCATTATCACTAGGCATTAGGATGATTTCTGTTACTATGATACATGACAATAAATATAACTAACATTTGTGCAGTGCTTTATGGTTTGCAAAGGAGTTCACATATGTTATTTCATTTGTTCTTCACAATAGCCCTGTGAGGCAAGTGCCGTAGATATTACCCCCACTTTATAAATGAGGAAACTGAGGCACAGAGTGGTTAAGTTATTTGCCAAGCTTGTGTCAGAGGTAAAATCTAAGCCAAAATCTTCCTTACTGCAAGTCCAGTACTCTAATCACCAGGCAATACTGCATCTCTGTCAAGGTATCCCAGTAGATAGATATCGCATGGGGCAGAGCTATTTCTTTTCTTGCCTGCACTTCAGCTAGGTAGGGTTACATAACATTCCAATGCCCTATTAGTACCCATTTTTATTTTAGATTCAGTGCCAGAGGAGAAAAGGAACTAGGGAAAAATACTGTGGATTAGCATGGTGAAGATTGGCACCTTTGGGGAATTGAGGCTTAGAAGTGGGCAAGGAGACACCATCTCTAAAGGACAGATGCCTTTGCCTTCTTGAGTCCATTATTTGCTCCACCATGAGGACAGGTCAGAGTAGCCACCATACTGTCCCATGCAGAGTCTGTCAGGATCTGTGAGTGACTGGCCTTTGTCAAAGAGCAGCAATCAGATGATGAAGGAAGAGGCATCTCTGGAGCCACCACTGACAATTCCATAGGCCTTCCTGGAAATGTCCCCAGCATGAAGGAGAGAGTGAGCCCCCAGGGATTTGCACATTTGCATTCTGCTCCATTTTCTCCAAGAGGAGAAGGAAAACCAGTCTGTAAAATAATGTGGACTGCATTTGTTGAAGTTAGCTGTCACTGCTGGTAAACAACAGCTGCTCAGCTCTGAAGTCAACAATCTATAGATAAAGCTATAGGAATAGAGTCATAAACATTGCAAGACTATAGACAATGTAATTACAGTATATTGTACGTGGAGGGTATATTGCCAGCAAAAAAAAAAAAGAGATGAAATTAAACACAATGTGTTCCTTGCTCAGTCCAGAGAGGGATTAATTCTAGATGATTAGTATCCTGATGAGTTTCTTCTTATACCAAGTAAGGGCCTCTGAATCCACATGATGTTCTCTGGTTGGCCCTAAAATGCTCTCTTCATGCAAATGTACATTCCCTTTGCCTTTGGGAATGGTGAGAGAAAAGGGATGAGGGCACGTGTGTGTGCGTGTGTGTGTGTGTGTGTGTGTGTGCGTGTGCGTGTGTGTGTGTGTGTGTGTGTGTGTGTGTGTGTGTGTGTGTGTGTGTGTGTGTGTTGGAGGTGATCAGGGAGAAGCAGAGGGTCTCCAAGAGGCAGCATGACATGGAGGAAAGAGCCTGAATTGGGATGTGGAGTCCTGCCCCTACCACTAATCCACCTTGTGGCCTTAGACACAAGTGACAACAATCTCTGTGGGCCTCTAATAAATGTAAAAGGGTTGGGCTAGGTGATCCTTAGACCTCCTTCCCCTGCAGTGCTATAAACCTGCAATTCGAGGAGTTCTACCATAGAGTAGTACAGCATTCTCTGCAGCCCATGCACCAGCTAGGTCAGGGAATGTTGTTTAGCAGGAAGAGTAGCGTCAACCCTCTGGGTTGAGGCTTTATTAATTAATTAATTTGTTTGTTTGTTTATTCATTCATTCATTTATTTATTTGTTTGTTTGTTTGTTTATTGAGGCAATTGGGGTTAAGTGACTTTCCCAGGGTCACACAGCTAGGAAGTGTCAAGTGTTTGAAGCCTGATTTGAACTCAGGTCCTCCTGAATCCAGGGCTGGTGCTTTATCCACTGTGCCACCTAGCTCCCCCGAAGCTTTATTTTTTTTAAGTAGAAAAGAGTGGTATAATAAAAAGAGCCTTGAACTATGGAAGACTTGGAACCACATCCTAATGTCATCAATTACCAGCTGTTTTTACATCGGTTAAGTCGCTGAGGCTCAATTTCCTCATCAGTAAAATGAGAATAATGCCTGAACTGCCTCCCTCATGGCCATTTATAGATGACATTTATAAACCACAATGGAAACGTTAAGCTTCTCTTAAGTACAGAGAGGCCTCGATAAGGGCAAAACAGGTACTTTTATAGCAAGGGAAGTGAACATTTGGTATCATGAATCCAGCCACTCCAGGAGTGGCATTGGGACAAAAGTAAATATTTCAATTTTGTAGGCAGGTCGTACAAGCAAGAGAGGAAATTGCATCTTCAAACTCAGGCTTACTTCTTTAACCTTGGCCCAAATGAAAATTAAAAACAGTAGTCGGTAAACAGTGGAACACGCAGCTAGCATAGGCTAGACCAATTCTTACCTAGGGAAGAAAGAAAGGATATATATTTAGGTTTAAAGTTAGATTGATGGGAAGAAGGAAAAAGACAAGTCAGTAGATTTTTGTATATTATCAGAATTAGATGTGCTCTCAGAGGATCGCTTTGATTTTCACTCAGGTAAGATGCTAGGGAAAACATCCAACGAGGAAGTTTGGAATAGGAAGAGAAAATAATTAGGAGAAATTACTTTTAATATCTCCTATTAAAATATTAATAAATTAAAATATAAAAATAGTGCAATGACTATTTTCAGATAGACATGAAAATAGTACAGTAGCAACTTCTCAATGGCTAGGGGTGCCTTGAAAGTCTTACTGACAGTAGCTGCCTTTGGGGTGGGACAAGGGGTGATCATGGCATCTATTCTGGTGAAGGAATACTAGGATGTCCCTGATGGCACTGAATGTCACCGCAAGACCTATGTCACCACCAAGATGGGTGCTGCTGTTGGCTTGGTGACATCTGCCTACCACCTTGTGTTTTTCCCACCTGAATCAGTTGCTGAGGGAATGTTAAGGGCTGGGAAATTTATGTTCTCCATGGCTGCAGTAGGTGCCATATTTCGGATTACTTCCTGTGTCAGTGCTCAACTTCGAGAAAAACCAAATGACCCCTTGAACTACTTCTTTGGTGACCCTCAGATCCCGAATGCACAACTATACCACTGGGGCAGCAGCGTGTATATACATGGGCACTGCTGCTGCCCTTATGAAGATGGGCAAAATGGAAGAATGGAAGCTGGCCAGTGGGTGCCAAATCTGAGCCAGAAATGACTTCATCGGGTGCTTTGTAAAAAAAAAAAAAAAAAGATTGATATATAGTAACCTACTTTCTGTTTCCCCAGAGTTTCCTCATTCCATCCTCATGTTAAATAAAACTTGAGACAACTTTAAAAAAATAAATAAAAATGAATTTAAAAATTTAAAAAAATAAAGTCTTACTGACTCCCCACATTAAAGGTAGTAAATAGGTGAAAAGAATAAAGTCATTTAATATCAAATGGGTTGACTGTGTAATAACTTTTGCTCTTTCCCTTTGTCATCAGATCCTGATGCAGCTCTTGCTAATAAGAACCATCAGGACGTCCGGGGTTATGTCCGACAATTAAACGTGATTGACAACCAGAGAACATTATCGCAGCTGTCACATAGATTAGAGCCTCGTAGAGCATGAACATTTAAAGGGACTAAAACAACGATTCATTTCCGGTCTACTATCTGTTAAAAAAAAAATGCCATTTCTATTACAACTATACTGCCATACAGAACTTTACAAAACAAACAAAAAATGAGTGAAAACAATCCCTGGGCAGTGCCCAGCACCAGCTACATGGCAATGAGGCCAGTGTGGCACTGTGGAAAGAGTATTGAACTAGGTCCCAGGAGACCTATATTCTAGTCTCAGCTCTGCCCCCAACTAGCTGTGTGGCCTTGGGCAGCTCACTTAATCTCTCTGAGCCTCCGTCTCCTCATCTATAAAATGGGGATAATAAGAGCTGTTCTGCCTACCTCACAGGGCTGTTGTGAGGATCAGAAGAGATCGGGTATGTGAAAGTGCTCTGAAGACTCTCAAGCACTTACCTGAACATGAAATATTAGAAAGAGAGGAACACATTTGGCTTATGAAATGCTTGTACACTGTAGCTTCAGGAATGCCCAGGTGGTGTGCAGCTTCATCCATTCTGAAGTCCACCACCATCTTTGCTGTACTATCAATAAAAACCATAGTAAAATCCAATAGATCTACATACAGCCAGTGACAGGCATATGGTAAAATCCCTACCTGTTTCCAACACCTGTGTATAGGAGTAAGATATGTCACTGGCAGAAATAGCAAGGAACTTCTCGAAGAGAGGGCAGTAGTAATAGATCCCGTGGTTCTGAATCCAAGAGGTTAGATGTCATTAACAAAGATCCATGGGAGATCAAGAATAGAGGTAATGATGGCATTCTTGTCCTCATGGCTTCACCTTTGAGAGAACTTGACTTTGCATACTACTGTATGACATTCAGGCTGTTTATGTGAACTTGGAAAAACTGGTCTCTACTTTTTTGAAGGATAACTAGAATTCTATTTATGTTTACAATATAACCTTTTTAAACGACCAATCAGGATTACATAGAAATTCCAGTACTGAGGTTGTTAAAATTGCTATAGCAAAGGTAGAAAATTACATTGAAAAAGAGCACAATATGCACAAAGCATTTTTTTTCAAAATAAGAATATTTTCCTGGGCATTAAAAAAAAACCTTTACTATCAACTGCAAATTGTTGTTACTGGCAAAAAAACAAACAAACATATTTTCTGGACTTATTACAGATATCTTAATTTTCAGCAATCATTTTGCACTTTCACGTAGAATGTAAATAAAAGTGTTTATTCAATTAAAGTTATAAAGTATTTATTTGCTACAGAACCAGTATTGTGCCAAAATCATTACTTTTTTATTTATTTTATTTAGCATGTAACTGGAGTACAGGTTTTTATTTCATTTTTGTAATTTGGCAGCATTTAATGTGCAGGAATCATGTCATGTGTGTATCTTCTGTAAATAGCATCCGGCATCTTCATTAAATAGAAATGATGAAAAGATGTGCCTGAGTCTTTATTTAAAAAAAAAAAAAGAGGCAGGGAAGGGGAAAGGAGGTTCAGACCTATGATTTCATCAGTTTAAAGAATTCCTGTTGGGTAATCTCTCTCTACCAATGCAGATCTGCTTGTGTTCTGCAACTTAACATCTTAGAGCCTGAGAGGTTAAGCGATTGATGCAGGTCACACAGCCAGGGGTAGGATTTGAACTGATGTCTTACTAACTGAAAGGCAGGCTCACTATTTTCTACACCATGCTTTCTCTCCTTACCAGCCATTCATTTACTTACTCTCTTCCTGTGCTACCAACGTTGTCAGGGGTGAATTGATTTTGAAAGGAGCACCTTAGAAGATATCCACAACTGTTTTCTTTGTCTGACCCATTTGTCACAGTTTGAAAAGAAGGTGACCACAAATCCACCTGAGGCCCCCTCTCATTAATGAACTCTAAAGCTACCTGGGTTCTAGACATACTTTAGGTCAGCAAAATATAGCTCATGAGGCCCCTTCCTGATGTTTTCCTTTCACCAGATGAAGCCAGGAAACATAATCTTTAACGTTTGAAACATGTGATCAAACAGAGTTGGAAAGTAAATAACAAGGAAAAAATCCACTGTCCCACAGATACCCACATGACCAGCAGGAGAGAGAGCAAATACATCTGTAGAAATCACATGCTAGAACATCTCTCAAGTCCTGAAGATATTCATTGTTCTCTGCAGAGCTGCTCAATTGATGGGCTTTCTCCACTAGATTGTTCCTTTAGATGATGTCTATCAAAAACCATCAGGGCACTTAGTAAATAGTTCATAAATTATCCCTTTGATTCTGTGATAGGTCTACCATCACCCTCCAGATGCTTAATAAAATATTTTATGAAGAAAAGATTTCTAATGCTCTTAAAATTCCAGACAGAAGACTCCATGAATTAATAGAGAAAAAAGACTCCATCATTTTGTTTTAAATTTCATGTGTAGTCTGCATCAAAGAAAGTCCTATTCCAGTGTCTCAGCCTGGCATGGAAGTAATCCTGAGTTCCTGGAGGAAATGTCTTTAAACACAAACTGTGGTGGGTCCCTCCAAGATGAAATTTTTTATCTACAGCAGTTCAGGAAGACTGATTCAAGGGTTATAGAGGTGCTGTGATCTACACCAGTGAATCGAGAATCAACAGAAATAAAATTTTAGAGACTTTTATAACTTTTTTGGGGGGTGAGGCAATCAGGGTTAAGTAACCTGCCCAAAGTTACATAGCTAGTAAGTGTCAAGTGTCTGAGGCTGGATTTGAACTCAGGTCCTCCTGAATCCAGGGCCAGTGCTCTATCCACTGCGCCACATAGCTGCACCTCTTTATAACATTTTAAAAGTACTTATCACAGTGCCTGCCAGTAGGTAATATGTATTTAGATAGATGATAGATAGATATAGTTTAGAGATAAGATAGAGATATGTGTATATCCTATGTATACACATACACACACACACACATATATATGTGTGTGTGTGTGTGTGTGTATATATATATATATATATATGCATGTATTCCTTTCTCTCTCCTTTTAAAGATGAAGTAAATTTGCCATTTAAATTTCATGGGCGTGTTAGTGTTGGAATTATATGTGGTTGATAAATGAAATCCAAGAAAAATGTTTTTCTGACTCTTGAAAATAATAATAATAGCTAAGATTTATATAGTGCTTTTAATGAAGGTATATAAAGCACATGTATTATTTAATTTCATCCTCACAACAATCCTATAAGGTGGGTGCTATTGTTATCTCTATTTTACACATGAAGGAACTGAGGCTGAGAAATTAAGCAATTTATCAGAATTTGAACTCAGGTTTTCAAGACTTTAAGACCAATCACTCTATCAGCTGTGGCAGTAAATGCTTCAGTAAATCTTAACTTATAGAAGCTGTTATTTAAAATTAAACCCAATTAAAGCTTCTTATCATAGGCAAAAATGTTAACATTTGATGAACTACTACAACTACAGACATTGAGAATGAGCCTTAAAGGTGTAGCAATTCATTTTATGTACAGAATATAATCTAAATGTACCAGGAAAGCATAGATCTACACATGTGTCTACACCGCTACCAAATAGATTTCCCTGAAGTACAAGTCTGATCATTGTATTTCCCTGCTCCAGAAGGTTCAGTTGCTCACTATTGCTCCTTGGTTAAACTACAGATTCCACTGTTAGTGATTTAAAACCTTTTGCCATCTGGCTCCAACCAGATTGATTTCCCATTTCTCCCTCTCCTGCATTTTCTGTTTCAGCCAAGCTGACTTGCTTGGATTGTCCATACACTGCATTCCATGTACTATCTCCATCCCTTCTCCCAGGCTCCTTCCTACCTCCATCCTTGCTCTCCCTCCTCACCTTGAGCTCTTGGAATCTTCATCTCCCTTCAAGGCTCCACTCAAGAGCCATTTTCTATAAGAGAAAGGAGATGACTTTAAGTCCCAGTTCCCCTAGTTTTTTGCGTGCCAAAAATTCACCTATATTTTATTTGTATTTTCTGTTTCCTTATCTTTGTAACATGTTCTTTTCCTCCAATAAAATATAAACTCCTTAAGGATAAAACCTGGTTTTCATTTAATTCTTTCATTTTTCTTTTGATTTATATATCTAGCACATACATAGCGTAGAACCTGGCACCTAGAATGTAAGTTGCTGTCAATTTTTTTTATGGGGCAATGGGTGTTAAGTGACTTGTCCAGGGTCACACAGCTAGTAAGTGCCAAGTATCTGAGGCTAGATTTGAACTCAGGTCCTCCTGAATCCAGGGCTGGTGCTCTATCCACTGTACCACCTAGCTGCCACGTAGTTGCTGTCAAATTTTATTGAAATGCCCTGCTACAATAAGTCAGGATCATGAAAAGATGTTGAATAATCTCTGTGGATACCTTGTACTATATTACATAGGCATAAGGTAAGGGTAACAAGGTGGCTTTATGATATTACAAAATAACATTAGGATTGACACCCTGAATGCCCATTGACATTATCATTAAGATGGTAATTGCCAGAGTGGGCTGGATCCATGACACTTCCAGGATTCCTCCTAACATTATGACCAAAGGGGAAAATGTTGTCTAGTTTTCCTGGCATGCACTTGAAAAGTTAGTGATGTTCTCCTGCCCCCCATCCACCTGCAAAATATGTAACTCTCTTCAGTAACTCATAATTTATATATCCATGTAGGGGACCTAATGATTTTTTCATTTATATTTTCAGTGAAACAATCTTTAGGGATAATGAACTCCATTAATTTATTATTCATTATCTGAAGTGGCATTCATCCCCAAACCAATATCCAAAGTGTATCCTCTAGTTCAAGTAGGATTTCCATGTTAACCCTATACAATCAATCAATCAATCAATCAATCAATCAGGAAGAAAACCATTTATTAAATGCACTGCTGCACTATTATTGCTATACCTGTTAATACCTTTTAAAAAAGCTGTTTAAGTCTGGCTGATAATCAGTGGGAAGCACCCTAGTGGAGGTTCATAAGCAACAGTACTAGAAATGCAGCCCCTCAAAGTGACCATGGAATACTGAGTAGAGGTCAGCCCCAGAGGACTTGTTGCACACATATAGAGACATAGAAGACATTTCAAGGAAAATGTAGGAGGGAAAAGCACTCACCTACTGGAGAGCACCAGGGAAAGCCCCCCTTAGAAGTTAGAGCTTGAGCTAAGTCTCAAAGGAAACCAGGAATTCCAAGATAAGGAGGGAAATAAGGAGGGAGCACATTACTTCAATGATTTTTTTAGGCTTTCAGATTTCACTTGAATCTCATCACAACTCTGTGAGATAGAGGCTACAAATGAAGAAATGGAAACTTGGAGAAGTTAAGGGATTTTCCTAGAATCCCAGGCTACTAAGTGTTGTGGGGAGGCTTCAAACTCTGGTTGTTGCTGCCTTTCAGCCTAGCATGTGATTTATCATTCAGCACAGCCACTGTTCAGCAGTAGTATTTCTAGACCTTACCTTTTAAAAATCAGCTCACACACACACACACACACACACACACACATGCGCACATGCACATACATGCACACACACATGCACACACAGGCACACGCACACATCCATGCTTTTCATCCTTTTGGACATTCTGGATCTTCTCTGGCTCAGGTTAGTTTTTCCTGTGAGGGACTGAAAGCGGGCAAGCAAGGAGAGCAACCAGAATCGTAGGCAGTATTCTGGGCCTAAGTTCATCAAGACTTGGACGAAAGGAAAAGTTCTTTGTCTTTATTTTACAATATTTGAACATGCTCGGTATTTTGATAGCATTTTTGGTCACAGGTGTATAGCGAGAACGTGCCTTTTGTAAATAGCTTGTAACAGAGGTGTCAAACATATGAGTTGCATCTGGCCCACGCTGAAGCAGGTAAAAAAGGTAATTGGGAAATATTTAACAAAATAAATAAAAATGCAATAAAACATAGATGATATATTTTAAAATTAAGTCAATATGCAGCTTGCAGGAATTCTTACATATGAATTAATTGGCCCCTTTTTCCATTTGAATCTGATACCACCAGTCTATAGGGGTATTTAGATGGGACAGTGGATAGAATACCAATCCTGGAGTCAGGAAAACCTGAGTTCAAGTCTAGCTTCAGACACTTAACTGGGAAAATCACTTAACCTCTCTTTGCCTCAGTTTCCTGATCTATAAAATGGGTATAACAATAGCACCTACTTCCCAGGTTGAGCCTCACAACAAGCTCCTGGGGTTGTTGATGAACTTATACCCTTGTTGAAGATTGTTATGAAGTTAAGATGAGTTAATAATTGTGAGGTGCTTAGCACAGTGCCTGGTACATAGTAAGCACTATGTTATTGTAAATGGTGGTGGTGGTAGTAGGAGTAGGAGTAGGAGTAATAGTAGTAGTGGTAGTAATAGTAGTAGTAGTAGCAGTAGTAGTAGTCGCAGTCGTGGTAGTAGTCGTAGTAGTAGTAAAACACAGTCTTAAATCCCTTTGTGGGTTTTAGCTAATGTATAGAGGCCATGATCTTACAAAGAGGACCAGGGTTCTTTCCACTAATTGAATCACCTTATACTTCAACACGCAAAGCTCACGTGCCACTTTTCTGCCATGCTGACATAACATTACATGATCTTCTCTCATTTAATTAGCTTGGCAAATTACTTTCTGAAAGACCTTGCTCTATTTGAAAAAGTGTCTATTGTTTTAAGTGACTTGCCTTTGTTTCTCAAGGCTAGGCCAATTCTGAATCTATTTAAAAATATCCCTTCCCCTGCCACTTGGCACCATTTTTTTGCAGGGAAATGAGGGTTAAGTGACTTTCCCAGGGTCACACAGCTAGTTAGTGTCAAGTGTCTGAGGTTGGATTTGAACTCAGGTCCTCCTGAATCCGGGAGCCACCTAGCTGCCCCCCACCATTTTGCTTTTAACATGCTATTGCCATATTCTGACTTACATTCATCATTGTTTAAAATAAACACATAATGTACAAAATTAATAAATAAATTTACCTTTCTTTTAGTTTTCATTTCATTCACTAAATACTTATTGGGTAGCAACTTTAAATACTTATAATATTTACACTTAGAATATGAATATTACTTTTTTTTTGGGCTGGACATGTTGTTTCTTCCATGTAGGGAACTCATAATGAGGAACTTCTTCTCTGGATGCAGATTGAGCTTTACTGTGCCATTAATAGACTTAGAGAATTCTTTGGGGGCACTAAGAGTTTAAGGGACTTCCCTAGTGTGTGGCAGAAGCAGGAGTCTTCCTGACTCAAAGACCAAGTCTCTCTGCAATATACCTCTTTGCCTCTCAAATTTTAATAAAAATATTTTAAAATCTTATCAATGTGGGCATTCCCTTCACGTGATTATCACAACCTGTCCAATCTATCTAGGTGGTCTCATCCTATGCAATTCTTGTCCAGGTCTGTTTATAAATCTTCTACAGAAGATTTACCCAGGAGGTTGGAGGTCTTCATCTGTTAATATTTCTGAAATACAAGTATAATAGTAATAATAATAATTTTTATTATTATGTAAGCACTTTATAGATATTATCTCATTTGATCCTCACAACAATCCCGGGAGATAGGTGCCATTATTGTCCCTGTTTTACAAGTGAGGAAACTGAGACAGAAAAAAAGCTAAGACACTTGCCCAGAGTTACGTAACTAGTAAGTGTCCAAGGTCAGATTTGAACTCAGTTCTTCCTAATTCCACGTCCAGTATTCTACTCACTGTGCCACCTTGCTGAACCTCTAATGCACGACCAACTTTCTTCCCTTTCTTATATATTTTTGATAGTGTCCTTTATATCACTCATTTCTTTCATTTGGTGATATCTATTTTGTGCCCACCATGCTTTTCTATCCCCCTTTAGGTCTCTTCATGATTTGATTATTTTGAGATCATAATGGTTAGTTACCTTCACAACCACTAATAGAAAATTGGTATTAAAAAATATGAATTTTGGCAGTGAGAAGCAAACAAAATAAGAGATTTTAGTTGGATTCAGATTTCTGAAAGATGATTTGGGTTAATATGCACATGCACCATGCTCCCTGGCCTATACGGTCAAAATGAAAAACTTCATGCTCATCATAGAGGCATGATTCACCAAGAAATCCTATAGTCAAGAGCTGTAGTTAATATTTGAAAACTTGCAATCAAAAGAAAAGAAAATGAAGGGCTTACAAGGTCACAGGAAAGATAATGAGTGTGACTGGAAGGAAGAAGAAGAAAATAAGAAAATATTTTTTGTTTTTTGTTGTTGTTTTGTTTCCCCCCCCCCCCCCGCCCAAATGCTACTATAGAAAATGGTCCATCTAAGTGATTAACACCTCCTGCTTAGCAAGGTCACTGACAGCCTGCAGAGGAGTTAAGCTTTTTCTGGCAATTTCTGATAACCACGTAGGTGAAATTGACTTCTCAATTCAACAGCATTTCCTCTCGTAGATCTGAATGCAGATCAGTGACTATCAGTAAGAGAAAATTAAAACAAGCATCATTCTCATTTCATTTTGTGTTTAAAATATAATAAAATGAAATGTAAAATATCAGACCAGGGGAGTCATTGCAGTCAGAATGAATCCTTACATTAAAGTGTTTCATTTTTAGTACATCTGAATACTTTTATGAATAAGCAGAATTTTCCCTAGTTATAAATAAAAGCATATCACGAAATGCACAGAAAGGCAGCAGTCTTCCTGACATACTGGAAACTTGAGAAACACCTTCAACTTAACTTCATTTATCAGTTACCTTTTAATTCATATGTGTCTTGTCTTCCCAAATAAATTGTAGGTTTCATGAGGACTGCAGATTTTGCATCTCATGCCCTGCTTTGTAGAGTGTCCCTAATGCTCTCTAGGATCCCCCACTTTTCTTCCACCATCAAGTTCCCAACAGATGGTTCTGTGGCTTTGCAGGCTCTTTTTTTCTGGTCTCATCCCTTCCTCCAAGTTGACCTCCCATTATATGGAGCCATTTGTAGGAGATACAGGGCCTCACTTCTCTCCTGCCCTGCTCACTAAAATCGTCTCACAAACCTGCAACAGCAAGAGAGGAAAGAGGAATCAGTAAAGGAATGAAGAGTGGTAGCACTCATGAGAGAAGGCAGAAGAAGAATCAGAATGGCCTTATATAACACAACAACCAAGAGACAAAGAGGATCAGGGGAAAGAGAGTGGCCAACAATGATGAGCGCTGCCCAGGGGTCAAGGGTGAGGAGAGCCAAGAAAAGCCCATTGTATCTGGAAAATTAGGAGGCCACTGGTGACCCCTAAGAGAGCCATTTCAATAGAGTGCCACAGACAGAAGCCAGATTGCAAGAGGTTGGAGGCCAAAGGAGGACACTGAATTCAATGTCCCAGTAGATCCCACCTCCAGCACTCAGTCAGCTATGTGACCTTGGACAGGTCACTTAATTTCTGTAGGTATCGGCCAAATCATCTTTACAGATGAAGGTTACGATAATAGCTCAGCTAACCTCTCATGGCTTTTGTGAGAGTCAGTTGAAAGAATTCATAGACACATACATCATGGCATCTTCAATGTTCTGCTCATGGGCTTCAGGCTACTCTAAAGGGATAATGGTATGTGTTGGAAAGAGTGGTACACCTGAGGTCAGAAAAGGTCTCAGTTCAATTCCCTCCTGGGATACCTACTCGCTGTGCAGCTATGGACAAATCACTTAACCTCTTTACTATATAGAAATGGTAATACCTACCTCATAGAGCTACTGGGAAGACAAACTGAGGTAATGTTGGAAAAGTTCTTTGCAAATGTTCACACACACACACACACACACACCGCTCCTAAAGTCTCATGACGTTAAGCTTTACTTACTTAATTATTATACATTATTAACTATTCTAAGTTATACCTATATCAGATTGCTTGCCATTTGGGGAGGGGGAAGGGAAGGGAAGGAGGGAGAAAAATTTGGAACCTGAAATCTTATAAAAACAAATGTTGAAAACTGGTTTTACACCTAATTGGAAAAAATAAAATACTATTAAGATTTTTAAAATGAAAAAAATTCTAAGTTATAAACTGCATATACATATGTGGTTTATATGGACTTATACATATGTATACATACATGTATGTACACAGATATGTCAGATATTATCCTCTAACTCACCTTTTTAGCTAGCTCTCTGCCTTTTGGGGCAGGGGTCCATTAGAAGTGCAACCTTTGTTCTTGGATCCCTAAGTAATGCATCTTACCTTTCCTTTAAAACTCAGTTCAAATGCTGTTTGAACCTTCCCTGATCCCCTCAATGATAAGGACCTTCCCCATTCCCTTCTACTTTGTTTTGTAATTTTCTAAGGTGGGTAACACTGTGGACCTGTAACAATATCATGTCGTATTATAATCAGCATGTCCTAAGATTCTTAATGCGTATTTAAGCTATTATGCACAAAGAATTTTGGGACAGCCTGTGCCCCACAGATAGCCATCTGTGTTGATGTCTTTTCTTCTTAGTAGATGACAAGTTGATTGAGGGCAGGGACTCACCCAGTACCTGGCAGTGTTCTGTACAGATTAAATATTTAATCATGTGCTAATTTTATAGAAATAAAGACCCTTCCCTTTCAGGGTGCTAGGTGAAATGGTTATAGCACATGTCAATTGGTTCTTACTGATATGCCATGCTTTTTGTGTTTGTTTGTTTTTTCCTTTTTTTTTTCTTTTTTTTTTTTGCGGGGCAATGAGGGTTAAGTGACTTGCCCAGGGTCACACAGCTAGTAAGCGTCAAGTTTCTGAGGCCAGATTTGAACTCAGGTCCTCCTGAATCCAGGGCTGGTGCTCTATCCACTGCTCCACCTAGCTGCCCCTTTGTGTTTGTTTTTAATTCTGTTTTTCCTAACCCTACTTTCAAGCTACTAACCTACACATTACCCTTTCCACTCTTGAAGATCCTAAGAGTTCTATAACATGCAAGTTCTAATTCCCCTTTGACCAAAACTTCTCGAATGTTCCCAGAGCCAATTCACTTGCTGAGGCTTTATGCAAGGGCTAATTTTCATCTTGTATTGTCCTCCATAATTAACTTCTATAGGCCCTATCTGGATGAATTTAAGGCCTGGTTGACTGTGAATCCCCTCTTTGAGTCTCTTGCTTTTAGCAAAGGCATCAAACCAACAGTATTTTTTCCTATTCAAAGCCCATGGCCCCTGCTGGACCTCCTGCTCCCTACCCCATCCTTTCCCCAGAGCTATGTCTGGCTCCCAGATTATTAGTGCAACAAAGGTAACTGACAGGTCCCACATTCAGTGTATAAGACTGCAGAGGGCCTTGAATGCCAGAGTAAGGAGTCAGGATTTCATCCTCTAGACAATGGGGAGCCACAATGTTTAGGCAAATGATCTGTTTGCATGGCCTGCAAAAATATACGCAGCATTTAAGAAACTCCTGGGAATATAGTCCTTCACTATTAAGTCTCACAAACCATTATCAAAATCATTTGTGTTTCTGGTTTCAGAAATTAGATTGCAGGTATGAGCCAAAATATGCATTAAATTAGGGATTATGGAGTGTGGCACTTTATGTGGGCCAGGCAATGTTGGGACCGTTAATTAATTAATTAAATTTAATTAAAGTTCATTAATAACTCATTTTCAATGACAACACAAATGAATAGTATCAAGTTAACATTTAAACTCTTGTGGGGACGGGATAAGGATAACGCCAAAAAGGGTACAGTTGTTTTATAGGTTTATCAATCAGATTTCACTTATGGACTAGAAAAGAAGTCCCCAAAGTAACAGTATAAACTCTTGGTTTTTTAGCATCCGTCTCAGAAATCCTTTGAGCATCCAGAAAAGATTATGGTAGGCAAAAACCAGACAATTCTGCATTTTATTGGGAAGAATGAAGGGAGCAATCTTACTTAGGAGCACAAAGTGTTCAATGATGATGTTCTGAATTTTGAGTGTCAGGAAAGATTTGGGGGAATTACATAGTTTTTATGATAGCTACTTTGTTAAACTAGGAAGTCTGATAATGTGGTCTTATTGACTCGGAATATTCAAATGACAGTAAGAGCTTCAATCAAGGGAATCAAACCATAAGATTTAAGATTTGACATCAGAGTGAAGGAAAGGAAAACTTAAATAAAAAAGTCACATCATTTGGATAGGTGGGGAGGGAGATAGAAGAAACTGAAGGCACATTTCAGATCTGTGGATGAGAGAGAATATTTTAAATGTCTTTTGTTATGAACTTGGGACCATCAGAAAACATGAACATTTCAATATAAGGAAGAAGAAAGTAGCATTTTTATGTGAAACTGTGAGCTTCTGCTAAATACAAATTTTCTAAAGTGTGATATTAAAAGCCATTCCTCAATAGAAAAGTAGTTAAAGAATATGAACAGCCAGTTCTCAAAAGAATTGCACACTATTAATAAATATGTGGGGGCAGCTAGGTGGCGCAGTGGATAAAGCACTGGCCCTGAAGGAGGACCTGAGTTCAAATCTGACCTTAGACACTTGACACTTACTAGCTGTGTGACCCTGGGCAAGTCACTTAACCCCCATTGCCCCACAAAATAAATAAATAAATAAACAAACGAACAAATAGATAGATGAGTAAATAAATGATTTTAAAATAAATAAGTAAATAAGTAAGTAAATAAATAAATATGTGAAAGAATACTTCAAATCAAAATGACCCCGAAGTTTAGGCTCACAACCAGAAAACTGACAAAAATTACAAAGGAAGAAGAAAATAGTCTCAGAAGGATTGTAGAAAGACACAGACTGATACATTGTTAGTGAAATTGTGAATTCATACAAAAATTGTTGAAGGCAATTGAGAATGATGTTAATGGTCATTGGCAAAAGGAAAGATTTCATATACGCCAATCTATTTCAAGCAGCATTTTTTGGGATAGCAAAAAACCGGGAACAAAATAGATACCCATAGATTGGGGAATGGCTAAATAAATTGGATATGTGAATATAATAGAATATTATAGTACTTAAGAAACAAGAATGATAAAGAAAAGCATGAAAAAATTTACAGGAGTTGATGCAAACTGAAATGAGTACAGCTAGAAAAAAAATATAGACAATGACTATAAGATAATACCTTGTTAAAGGAGAGCTTTTAATTTTGTGTTTTGCTCTACTGGGTCAAATGCTGTTTTATAACTATAACTACAAATGTGTGTATATACACATATGTGTGTATACACACATGTTTATCTATGTGTATATGTGTACATATATATGTGTATCTATATCTATATCTACACCTATATCTGTGTCTATGTCTCTAACTATAACTGTAACTATAACTAATACTATAACTATTTCTGTAATGAACACTAACACTATAACTATAACAACTATAGCTATAACTATCACTAACACTAACACAACTCTATCACTATCACTAACACTAACATTATAATTATAAAACTATAACTATAACAACTATAACTATAAACTCTATGATTTTGGATTCCATGCATTTCTAACTCAATTGTGTGACGGTGACAATATGGACTATGGAAAAACATCTGCAAAAGTGTCTTTTCTTTGACCATGTTTTCATCAGCAACCTAAATAATACATAGACCCTCTTGTCTAGATATGAGAAGGAATGTTTATGGAATTATTGTAGCTGATTTCTTTTTGATCTGTTTTTCTTTTCCCTCTCTCTTTTATTCTTTGTTACAGTTGCTTCCTGAGTAGGGGAGAGAAGAGGGATATATTTGGCCTAGTTTTGTTGTTTGTTCCATTATTTTTCAGTCGTGTCTGACTCTTCATGACCCTATTTGGGATTTTCTTGGCAAAGATACTGGAGTGGTTTGCCATTTCCTTCTCTAGCCCATTTTAAAATATGAGGAACTGAGGCAAACAGGCATAAGTGACTAACCAAGGGTCACATGTTTCTGAGGCTGGATTTGAACTGATGAAGATGAGTCCTTCTGATTCCTAGCCCTGTACTCTATCCACTGGGTCACCTAGCTGCCCTTTTGTCTTAGTTGGAGAGTTTCAAATAGAATGGAAAACATTTATGAAGTTCTTCCTAGATGGGACCCATGGAAACTTGGCAATGGGGATCTGAGTGACTAAGGGAAATGTTTCCCCAGCACCTGTTCCTGTTGGGCCTTTCAGAGCCTCTGAGGATCCGGGCTGCTGGTGCTGTGTTTGGTGCAGGGCAGAAGAGGGGAAGTTCTTGGGTCTACCTGACTCCTCAGGCTCCTATGTCAGGAGGGCTGGTTATCCTGAGAAGCTTAACAGAAACCTTTCCATCTCCTGCCCTGCCCTTCTAATTGGAAGAGGTGCTGGAGGGCCATTGGTATGTCAAATGTTCCACAGATTTGTCTTCCCCTCTGCTGATTTTATTCTGTTTTGTGTTTCTCAGCAAAATTTTCAGAGGAGCTTGTACTCCTCACTGGTGTTGCCTTTCTCTACCATGGCATCTTCTCATCAGCCTTTCTTCTAATTTGGTTTTGATAGGTGCTGATTTTGATCTTTGCTCTTCTCAGTCAATGATCTGACTATAGAGAGCTGATTGCCATAATGGTAAAAAGTACTTGTGTATAGTAGGTGCTTAATAAATACTTCTTGCTGTTTGTTAAGTAAGAGTCCATTTAATTTTTTTATGATATTATTTATAATTTGCCATGTCTACTACCTTTTGACTCTTGAAGAAAATATTTGTAACATAAAACTTTGAAAAAAAAATCTTTGGTCTTGTTTTAATAAGTTATGTTGTTGTTGGTCCTTTGTTCTTGAAGAAAACCATGATATTGGGGTGATGTAATGACTTGCCATGAATTGGATTTAAGAGAGGAAAGGCTGTGCAAAGTCACCAACCTCACTCTCTCCTCTAGTCATCTGGGTCCAATGGCAAGATAGATGATATTTAAAGGAATTGGGGTTAAGTGACTTGCCCAAGGTCACACAGCTAATAAGTGTCTGATTTGGGTTTTGAACACAGGTCCTCCAAACTTCAGGACCAGTTCTCTATCCACTGCACCACCTAGCTGCCCCAATCAGCTAAGTCACAGCTAGCTTTCAGTCAGGACTACCTGGGTTTAGGGGTAGCTAGATGGTGCAGTGGATAGAGCATCGGCCCTGGAGTCAGGAGTACCTGAGTTCAAATCCGGCCTCAGACACTTAACACTTACTAGCTGTGTGACCCTGGGCAAGTCACTTAACCCCAATTGCCTCGCTAAAAAAAAAGGACTACCTGGGTTCAAATTTGGCCTTATACTTACTAGATGTGTAACGCTGGACAAATCCCTTAATCTATTTACCTCACTTTCCTCAACTATAAAATAGGGATAATAATCACCTACCTCCCAGAGTTGTCATGCTGATCAAATGAGATGATATTTGTAAAGCACTGAGCACAGTCCCTGGCACTTTGTAGGCACTTAAATGATTATTTCCTCCCTCCCTTCCTCCTTCCTTCTTTCCTTCCTTCCTCCCTCTCTCTTTCCTTCCTTCTTCCCTCTCTCCCTCCCTCCCTCCCTCCCTCCCTCCCTCCCTCCCTCCCTCCCTCCCTTCCTTCCTTCCTTCCTTCCTTCCTTCCTTCCTTCCTTCCTTCCTTCCTTCCTTCCTTCCTTCCTTCCTTCCTTCCTTCCTTCCTTCCTTCCTTCCTTCCTCCAAAACCTACTTTCCTACATGTGAGGTAATGTGGGACAGTGGATGGCATGCTACATGTGGAGTCAGAAAGACCTAGGTTTAAACTCTACTTTTGTCACTTACTAGCTTGAGTAACCATGGGTAAGTCACTCAAAGTCTCTGGGCCTCAGCTTTCTCATATGTAAAATGGAGAAAATAACCACAGAGTTGTCATAAGACCTACACAGGTTATTTACATAAAATTCTTTGAAAAGTTCAAGGCACTTTATAAAAGTCAACTATTATTATTACATAATTATCACTGTCCTCCCCTGTACCCAACTTTGCACTAAAGGCCGAAAGCATGAAAATAGATGCTGACTTGCTTCAGAAGAGATGAACAAAATTCTCCTGCTTCCTGATCCTTTGAAGCAATGATGATCGTTAAGTTGTGTCATTTTCACGATGATTTGTTAGCTTACACTAATGAGCACTGCAAGGTAGCAATGTCAAATGTCCTACCTGGTATGCCAACTCCTTTACTTGTCTCTTCAAAGAGAACTTGTGAGTGCTTTTCTTTGAAATAGCAATCAATTGATGTGTAAGTGCCTACTATGCACCAGACAATGTAGTAGGCACTGATGTGACAAAACCAAAATAGTCCTTGCTCTGAAGGAGGGCTTCCCAAACTTTTTCCATTTGTGATCCTTTTTTGCCCAACAAATTTTTATGCGACCCCAGGTATATAGGTATATAAAATAGGTATACAGAAACCTTTTACTATATTTTTTCTTAATAGTATTTTTTCCAATTACATGTAAAGATAGTTTTCAACACTCATTTTGTAAATTTTTTAATTCCAAATTTTTCTCCCTCCCTCCCTTCGCTCCCCCTCCCCAAGACAGAAAGAAATCTGATATAGGTTATATATGTACAATCACATTAAACATGTTTCTGCATTAGTCATGTTGTGAAAGAAGAATCAGAACAAAAGGGAAAAACCACAAGAAAGAAAAAACAAAACCAAAAAAAAAGTGAAAATAATATGCTTCGGTCTGCATTCAGAAGCCATAGTTCTTTTTCTGGACATGGAGAGCACTTTCCATCATGAATCTGTTGACGTTTTCTTGGATTATTGTATTGTTGAGAAGAATCAAGTCTATCACAGTTGATCACCACACAATATTGCTGTTACTGTATACAGTGTTCTCCTGGAAACCTCTTACTGTTGCCAAGTTTTTATGACCCCCATATTCAGTCATGTGACCTCATATGGGGTTGTAGCCCACAATTCAAGAAGCTAGGCTCTAAAGGAGTATAAATTCTATAAGAGGAAATAATATATACATGCAGACTTCTCTTTAAGCAACTGAATTACATGGATCTTGGGATTTATAGTATGATTGCTTACATGTGGTATCTATGTGCATATATCCATGTACATGTACATATGTGTATGTATATATGTAAACACATATATACATGCATTGACACAAGGGAAAGAACATAAATGCTTAATTAAAAAGAAGAAAAGACAAGTTGTTTTTTATAAAATCAAATATATACAAGATAAATGTAAGGCAATTTGAGGGCAGGGAAGCATTGGCCTTTGGAGGAATCAGGAAATACTTCATGTAGGAGGTGGCATTTGAGCTCAGCTGAGAAGGAATCTATGGCTACTCAGAGAGGCAGCTGAGCAGAGAGCCCATTCCAGATAGAAAGAGAAGTCTATTTTAAGTCATGGGGACAGGAGATAGACCATGATGTATGAGGAACAACAAACAGTCCAATTGAGTTAGAACATAGAGCACACAAAGGGGAGTAATACATAATAAGCCTGGAAAGTTAAGCCAGGCTGTGAAGGGCTTTTTTTTTTTTTTTTAGGGCAATGAGAGTTAAGTGACTTGCCTAGGGTCACACAGCTAGTGTCAAGTGTCTGAGGCTGGATTTGAACTCAGGTCCTCCTGGCCAAGGCCAGTGGTTTATCCACTGTGCCACCTAGCTGTCCCCCTGTGAAGGGCTTAAAATGCCAAACAATGGATGTGGTGTTTTATACTTGTGATGAAATAATGGGATTTAGCAGATACTCAAAGACCCACCTGGAGATTAATCGAGACTGATTGAATCAAGTGAGAGTGATTGACTGCTGATTAAGCCTACTTCAAGTTAATTGGATTGTAATCACACCTGGCTAGCCCTTAAGAAGGTATTGTTCTCAGAAACTAGACTGTGAACTCAATTTGAGAACACCTTCAAAGCCAATGGATTTGGATGGCGCCAACCACTCACCTTGAAGCAGTGTGTAAGGACCGACTCTGTTCCAGATCTATAAAAAAACTTCCACAAACAGCTTGCTAAGGAGTTCCTGACTAAAACAGGCTCGTGGGAGAGTTCCTGATTAAAGCAGGCTTGTGGAGGAGGACTTCAGGAAGAACCCAACCAAGCTGGAACCCTAGGCTAGGTAGGACTTCTTTTTCATAACCTTCTGACCTCTTTGTAAGTATTTGTATGCTCTAATAAATGTTTAATGCCCAAAGACTGGTACTGAAGCCTTTTAATTTTTGGCGACCACAATTAAGATTTTAAACATCACATACTGGAAGCAAAATGGAGCCAATGGAACTTCTGGAGCTGGGGAATGACTTGGTCAGATCTCCATTTTGGAGACATCATTTTGGCTGGAGTGTGGAGGATGAATTTTAGTGAGGAGAAATGAGGCCTGAAGACAAATTAGGAGGCTATTTTGATAGTCCAGGAAAGAAGCGATAAGTACCTGAACTAGATTGAAGACCAATATGATGGGAGAGAGTGGAATAGATGTAAAATCAACAAGATTTGTCAATTGATTGTCTATGGTGGTGAGAGACATGGCCTTTCAACTCTAGATCTATAATGATCCCATGGATACAGAAGTTGAGGATAACTCCAAAGGTATGAAGCAGGTTAACTTAAGTGACTTGTCCAGGGTCACACAGCTAGTAAATATTTGAGGTTAGATTTGAACTCAGGTCTTCCTGACTCTAGGCTGGTGCTCTATCCACTGCACTACCTAGCTACTATGAAATGGAGGAGAGAGAAAGGAATATAGTTTAAAGGATGGGAAGCTCTACTATTTTGTTATTTTATTTCTAAATTTTATTTTATTATTTTTTTTTATTTTTTAGGATGAGAGCATGCTTTTGTAGGCAGCAAAAAAAAGAGCCAGTAGATAGGGAGAGGATGAAGTTGAGAGATGGGGTTGACATTGTAGAAATAAATTCCCAAAGGAGAACAGAGGGAATAGGAAAAAGGGTTGAAGTAAATGGATTGACCTTGTTGAGTAGAGGGGTCACTTCTTAATCAGACACTGAGTAAAGGGGGAAGAAAATATAGGATGATGTCTAGAGGTTTTAGTATACAGAGAAGGGGAAAAGAACGAGTTTATAGCAAATATCTTCCATTTTCTCAGTCAAGTATGACAAGTCTGTTGCAAGGAAGAAAGAGGCTGGGGAAGACTGTAGCAAAATAATGGGCATGAAATTGACTGCATTTGAAAGTATAGCCAACTAGCTCATCCACAGGACTTTTGCCAGAGTCAGAGTGAGGCAGTTTAAATAAGATTTGGGAAGAATCCATTTTTTTACATTGTTTAGAATTTTATTTTCCAAATTACATGTAAAAGAAAATTTTGACATCATTTTTTAAAACTTTGTGTTCCAACTGCTCTTCCTCCCTCCCTTCCCACCCTCCACCCCAAGAACTCAAGCAATTCAATGTAAGTTATACATGAGTAGTCATGGAAAACAACTCTACATTAGCTAGGTTATGAAAGAAAACAGATAAAAACAGGACTTCAGTCTGTTTTCAGATACCATCAGTTCTTTCTTTGTAGGTGTATTGCAATTTTCACAAGTCCTTCAGAGTTATATTGGATCATTGCCTTGCTGAAAATAACCACATGCTTCCCAGCAGATCATCTTACACTATTGCTGTTATTTTGTATACAGTAAATTTTGCTCTGCCTCAGTTCATGTGGGTCTTTCAAGGTTTTTCTGATAGCATCCTATTCATCATAACTTTTATATAGTACCTTAAACTTGATAAAGAATTTTCTTCATAATAGCCCAATAGAGTGGGTACCATACGTTTTGCCACTATAGTGAATCATCATAACTATTTCCCTTCATCCTATTCCTTTCCAATGATATTTACTCTATTTTCTATCTTATTTTGCCCTATTTCTCCTCAAAAGTGCTTTGCTACTGACTGCCCCCTCCCCAACTCTACCCTCCCTTCATTCACCCTTCCCCCCTTATCCTCTTCCCCTCCTGTAGGGTTAAATAGATTACTCCACCCAATTGGGTGTGTATGTTATTCCCTCCTTGAACCCACTTTGATGAGGTTAATGTCTTTGAGCTAATTCTATTTCCTTATTTTTTTCTTCCTCTCTCCCTCCTCAACTCTCCCTATGAATTCAAGCAATTCAATATATGTCATACATGTGCTGTTATGCAGAACATCTTTACCTTCCTTGAAAGTGTTTTGCTTTTTAGAGCTCCCTCCCCCAAACTTCCCTTCCCTCCTTCCCCTCTTCTCCCACCCCACCCCTTATCTCTTTCCCTCCCCACTTTTCCACAGGGCAAAAATATATTACCATACCCACTTGAGTATGTATGCTATTCTCTCTTTAAGCCAATTCTGATGATAGTAAGGTTCACTCATTGCCCTATTCCTTCCCCCTCTTCCCCTCCCCTCCATAAGCTTTTTTCTTGTTTCCTTCATGTGAGCTACCTCTCCCCAGTCCACCTCTCCCCTTCTCCCTCCCCCAGTCTATTCCTCCTACCCCTTGACCCTATTTTAAAGATGTCATCATGGGTTAGCTAGGTGGCATAGTAGGTAAACCACCAGCCCTGGGCCCAGGAGGCCCCGAGCCCAAATCCAGCCCCAGATGTAAGACACCCCACCCTGTTTGTCCCACAAAGAAAAAGGATAAACAAAACATGAATGCTTTACAGATATCATCCCTTTATATTCAGTTCAGACCTGTGTCCCCTCTGTATTCCTTACTGAGAAAGTTCTTATGAGTTGGAAGTATTATCTTCTCATCTAAGAATGTAAACAGTTTAACCTTTTAATGTCCCTCATGATTTCTTTTTCCTGTTTACCTTTTTATGCTTCTCTAGGGTCTTGTATTTGAAAGTCAAATTTTCTATTCAGTTCAGGTCTTTTCATCACAAATGTCTGAAAGTCCTCTTTTTCATTGAAGTCCCATTTTTTTCCTCTGAAAGATTATACACAGTTTTGCTGGATACAGGATTCTTGACTGTAGTCCCAGTTCCTTTGCCCTCTGCAATATCATATTCCATGCCCTTAGGTCCTTTAATGTAGATGCTGCTATATCTTGTTTTATCCTTATTGGAGCTCCGCAGTATTTGAATTCCTTTTTTCTAGCTGCTTGCAATAGTTTCTCCTTGACCTGGGAGCTCTGGAATTTGGCTATAATATTCCTGGAAGTTTTCCTTTTGGAATCTCTTTATAAGGGTGATTGGTGGAATCTTTCCATTTCTATTTTACCTTCTGCTTCTAGAATATCAGGGCAATTTCCCCTGACAATCTCTTGGAAGACGCTGTGTAAACTCTTATTTTGTTCATGGTTTTCATGTAGTCCAATGATTTTCAAATTCTCTCTCCTGGATTTTTTTCCAGGTCAGCTATTTTTCCAAGGAGATATTTCACATTGCCCTCTATTTTTTCATTCAACTAGATTTGCTTTACTGTGTCTTGGTTTCTCATAAAGTCACTAGCTTCCATTTGTTCAATCCTAATTCTTAGGCAATTATTTTCCTCAGACAGCTTTTTTTATCTCCTTTTCCATTTGACTTTTCAAGCAGTTGACTTTTTTCTCATGACTTTCTTGCATCGCTCTCATTTCTCTTTCCATTCTTTCCTCCCTCTCTCTAAATATTCCTTCTATCGCTCCTATTTTCTCTTCAAAGTCCCTTTTGAGAGCTTCCATGGCCTGAGACCAGTTCATATTTTTCTTGAAAGCTTTGGATGTAGGGGCCCTGAGGTTGTTATCCTCTTCTGAGGGTGCACCTTGATCTTCCTTGTGACTGAAGAACCTTTCTATAATGCTCAACTTTCTTTGCTTGCTCAATTTGCCATCTTTTACTTGACTTTTAACTCCTCACTGGGGGGCCCTGCTTTTAGGCTACACTGCTGTCCCCAGCTTCAGAGGGTCCCAGGTGTTTTAGTTTGAGGGAGGGCAGGTTTTTCTTTTGCCTGGCCTATTCCCTGGTCTGAAGATAACCTCTAGCCAATTTGCTAAATAACCAACCAGCCAAGCTTTCTGTGCTTGCAATACTTAGCTTTGAAGAGCCTGTGCCCCTCCCTGACCTGGGCCTCTGGTCACTCAGGATTTCTTCCTGGTTCCCTGCTGGGGTGGGGCAGCCAAATTTCTCCCTAGGTCCCACTGATACCCCTACACTTTCCCCCCAGCCAGCCATTCAGCCCTCTCATCTGACTGCAAGCTCAGTTCCAGAAGATGCTGGTGCTATAGCTGATTCAGGAGCTTGGGGGTTAAGTTCCTCTGGTGTGGTGTGCCCGGGGTCTCTGTTGGCATGATCATGGGGTTGGACCTTACTGGCAGCCCAGCATGGCCCCCTTTAATCTGTCTATGGCTGGAAAATAATCTCAGCCTGTATTTTTGTGGGTTTTCCTGCTCCATGGGGTTCTTTTATTGCTGTTTTTAGGGTTGTTGTATCAGGAGCTCTGTGCATTTAAAGTCTTTCTTCTGCTATCTTGACTCCGCCCCAGGAAGAATCCATTTTATCATATGTATCCCTCTCCATGGACCAGCCTAAGCTCTGTTGCCTACAAAAACATACTCACTGAGGCAAAAAAACACAAAACAAAATTATCATCAAATTCTGCCCATATGACAAACCATCCAAAGACCAAAGAGAAGCATTTTTCCTGAAAATATTTACTAGAAAGATGAAAAAAATTACTATACACAATGCTTTTAAAATTCAAATATATAGAAATAGGTAGTTACTGGCAGGTAATATGTTAAAATCTTCACTTCATCAAAGAGGAATTCTTGCAACTGTTGATGTTCAGTCATATCTGACTATTTGTAGCCCTATTCTGGGTTTTCTTGGTAGAGGTACTGAAGTGGTTTGCCATTTCCTCTCCAGCTTATTTTTATAGATGAGAAAACTGTGGCAAACAGGGTTAAGTTACTTGCCCTGGTTCATACAGCCAATAAGTGTCTGGGGCAAGATTTGAACTCAAATAGGTGAATCTTCTTGACTCCAGACCCAGCACTCTATCCACTGGGCCACCTAGCTTTCCCTGCCAACTTACTGTCCAAGACCTAATAAAATATTGTTGGGATTTTGGAGGGGCATGGGGAGAAGCAGAATTTTAATTTCATTGGGGTAGAGAACTCCCACTTTGGAAAGTCCCTCCACTAAAGCAGATTGATAATCCATCCCTAATTGATAGTCCTAGAAGGTTATCTAGGGGATACTGGGAGGGTAATTCACAGAATTCTTGAATCAAAAATTGGCTTGGCTTGGGTCACAAAGGTTAGTATGTGTCAAAATCAAGATTCTAACCCAGGTCCTTTAGTATCCATTATACTAGGTTACCTCTCCAAATAAAGTTATATTTCATAAAAAATAACAACTGAATAATTATCATTCTTTGATTTAGGAGGTGGTATGGTTGATGTAATTCAATGAACATGGTGGTCTCAGATCTACCCCAGATTCACTGGAAGACAGTGAGCAAGTTTCTTACCCAAAATATTGAGATATTTGCAAGATATGGCCGCTCCTGCTAGTTAAGAATCAGATTAGATTCTTTTTTTTCCTCTTTAGAACAGTGAGAATACAAATTAGGAAATCAGATATGGTGGTTATAATGCAATTTAGTTAATGCGGGCTACTTTTCTTAAATCAGTAGAAGAATATCTTTTGAGAAAAAAGTCTTCATTTCCCTGTTTATAAATAGTTATGGCTTGGTGCAGAACAATAGCTCTATCTCTGTTATTGCAGTGCATTTAAAACCCAGATGATGACTGTATTGAAAAAGAAGCGAGAGAAAATCAATAGATTATTGCTTCAGTGGAGCTTACAACAGTGCTGATTAGAGAACACAAATGGATTGCATAATAGTAAAATAACTATAAACTTGGTATGGATTTAAGCCCATGTTAAGACCATTCTTAACCACATTGTATCTTTAGAAAACATGCATTGAAATTAGAACAGCAAATTAAATTTATTCGACCGTAAAATCTAATACATAAGAAATAGCATTTATTAATCATCTGGAAGAGGGAGCAAATAGCATGATAATGAAAATTGCAGATGATACTAAATTGGAAGGTGTTACAAACAACAATGTAGACAGAAGTAGGCTAAGAATGGACCTTAGAAAGTTAGAAAACATAACGGGGGAGGGGGAGATTAACTTTTTAAATGCAAATTATTATAACTCAGAGATTTAATATTCCAAAAGACCATTACACAAAAGTTCAGGGCTATTAGAGCAACATATGCCCTGGAGGCTATATTGGAAGATGCTCTTGGTCAAGAAATAGAGTCAGAGATAGTAATAGAATCAACTCAAGTCAGAACCTGGACTATGTGTAGACACTTTAGTCCTAGGGACAATGAAGAAAAATTGGAAACCTTTGAACGGTGCTAAAAGGAGTATGGAAATGGAGATAGAGAAGGAAGAGGAATGGATATGTCAATCAGTCATTCAATCAACAAGCAATTATTAAGCTCATACTATGTACCAGGCACCATGTTGGGAATTGTGGATGTAAAGACAAAAGTGAAACAATTTGCCCTTGAGGAGGTTACAGGTATAGTTTAACCATTTCCTCTGCAATGGCCACCATCTTCAATCTCCTCATGCCTGGACATTGCTGGTGGGGCTGCCTACCATAAGTTTCTCCCCACTCCAGTCTATCATCCACTCAGCTATCCAAGTGATCTTTTTAAAGCACAGATCTGACCAAGTCACCCTCCTACTCAATAAACCGCAGTGGCTTCCTCCAGGATCAAATATAGATTTATCTGCTTAGCATTCAAAGCCCTTCCTAACTCTACCCTCCCTCCATTTCCCAGTATTCTTTTTTGTTTGTTTGTTTTTTGGGTTTTTTTAGTGAGGCAATTGGGGTTAAGTGACTTGCCCAGGGTTACACAGTTGATAAGTGTTAAGTATCTGAGGCCGGATTTGAACTCAGGTCCTCCTGACTCCAGGGCTGGTGCTCTATCCACTGCACCACCTAGCTGCCCCCCCCAGTATTCTTATATATTACACTGCTACCTTCTCCCCCACTTCAATCCAATAATATTAATCCCCTGGCTTTTCTTCTCACAAGACATGCCATCTCCCCCATCCTATGCATTTTCTTTGACTGTCCCTGATGCCTGGAATGCTCTCCCTACTTATTTCTACCTCCTGGCTTCCTTCAAGTCCCAGTTAAAATCTTATATTCTACTAGAAGCCTTTCTACATCCCCCTCAATTCTAGTCCCTTCCCTCTGCTGATTATTTCCAATTTATCCTGTATATAATTTATTTGTGCATAATTGCTTTCATCTTGTCTCTCCCATTAGACTGTGAGCTCCTTGAGATCAGAGTCTGTCTTTTGCCTTGCTTTGTATCCCTGGTGTTTTAGCATTGTGCCTGACACTTGTTAGGTGCTTAATAAATTCATTGATCAATTTGCTCTATTTATACAATAATCCTCTATAAATATTTGAAGATAAATAACTTTTGTGGTTAAGAGTTTACATACAGGGGGCAGCTAGGTGGTGCAGTGGATAGAGCACTGGCCCTGGAGTCAGGAGTACCTGAGTTCAAATCTGGCCTCAAACACTTAACACTTACTAGCTGTGTGACCCTGGGCAAGTCACTTAACCCCAATTGCCTCCCTAAAAAAAAAGTTTACATACATTGCTCATCTTAACTTCCCAATAATCCAGTAAGACAGGTATTACAAAAATTATTGTTCTCATTTTGTAGATGAGATCACCGAGGCTCTGGGAGGTGAATTGACTTGTTCATGGTCACCCAGCTATTAGAAATCAGATGTGGAATTTGAACTCAGATCTTTTTTCTTTGTTTTTTTGTTTTTGGTTTTTTTAGTGAGGCAATTGGGGTTAAGTGACTTGCCCAGGGTCACACAGCTAGTAAGTGTTAAATGTCTGAGGCTGGATTTGAACTCAGGTCCTCCTGACTCCAGGACCAGTGCTCTATCCACTGCACCACCTAGCTGCCCCTTGTATCACAGGTTCTTAACCTGAGATTCATGTATCCCCAAGGAATCCATAGATAGATTTTGAGTGGTTCATGATCTTGGATGGGCAATAAAAAGTTACATCTTAATTTTGCTCATCTTTGGTTTCCTTTGTAATCTTGTGTATTTTGTTTTATGCATTTATAAGCCCTATTCTGAGAAGGGGTCCATAGGCTTCAATGGACTGCCAAAGGGGTGATGTCATGACTTTCACTGAATTAGATTTAAGTGAGGGAGAGAGGTAGGGAGGGAGGGAGGGCTGTGAAATGTAACCAACTTCATTCTCTCCTCCAGAGGCTTCAATGGACTGCCAAAGGGGTCCATGACATAAAAAAGCAAAGCATCGATTGGGGCAGCTAGATGGTGCAGTGGATCGAGCACCAGCCCTGGAGTCAGGAGTACCTGAGTTCAAATCTGGCCTCAGACACTTAATACTTACTAGCTGTGTGACCCTGGGCAAATCACTTAACCCCAATTGCCTCACCAAAAAAAAAAAAAAAAAAAAAAAAAAAAAAAAGTAAAGCATCCCTGATTTCTTTGAACCAATCCCCTTCTTGCTCCTCAGTACTTCCTGAAAGGCATTAGTTTCATGCTATTCTTTCTGGTGTTGGCAGGAAAAACATTATATATGATCTGGTTCCATACTCTTCAGGGGTCTCCTTCTAAGGAAGAAGAAAAGGCTCAGCTTTTCAGAATAGGTAAACTTCATTATCAATAAACAATCATTAAAGGCGAACTGTAGGGTCATTTCATTCCCTGTCCTACACAAGAGAAAGGCAAGGCTGTCTGGTTGAAGCCCCAAAGCTCCTCAGATATCTATCTTCCTATTAGGTATTTTCAGCTACCTGAAGTTACCTCTATGAGTTATGACTCAACCACATTGTAGCTGCTTGTTTTTCACTTATTAATTGGCATCTGAGGCAAGGGGGAACCTGTGACCCAGTTATTCAAAAGTTAATCTCTCTTAAAAAAAGATAAGAAATAACTTTTATTTCTTTCACCTTAAAACACCAAGCCTTTGTGTGATTCTAAGCTGAAATCACTTCTTTATTATTTGAATGAGATTTTACCCCTCATTTTATTTTAATAAAACAGGCAGAAAAATCAGAGTCATCAATCCATTCGAACAGAATATAACATATTTGGAAAACAATGAACAAGATGATTTTTAGCCCCTAATTGGGGGCTAAAATCTTGAAGTCAATGTCTTTAGATTTTTCTGGGTTTTTCTCTACTTTTTACTCCTTCTACACATTTTAATACGAGAAAGAATTGCAGGGAGAAAAAAATGGGTGTTTTCATACTCTATAGATCTGTTTTCCATATTAATTTGGCCACAAGACATTTTTTGGCATTAAAATACATTGACATGCCATAAGGGAAGGGAAGTATTTAGTTATATAAAATGGTCTTAAAATAAGAGTTAATTGGGAATATGTTGGAACAAAATAGAACAAATTAAGCCCTTTTTCACAATGAGAAATTGCCACACAGAAAACATATTCTTTATCATAAAAGTATTTTATTATTTTCTAGTTACATGTAGAGATAGTTTTCAACACTTGTTTTTATAAGATTTCTATTTTCAAATTTTTCTCCCTCCCTCTTCTTCCTCCCCCCTCCCCAAGACAGCAAGCAATCTGATATAGGTTATATATGTACAATCACATTAAACATATTTCTGCATTAGTCATGCTGTGAAGGAAGAATCAGAGCAAAAGGGAAGAATCTCAAAAAAGAAAAACAAAAAAGTAGAAATAGTATGGTTCAATCTGCATCTAGATTTCACAGTTCTCTTTTTTCTGGATTTGCAGAGAATTTTTCATCATGAGTCCTTTGGAACTATCTTAGACTATGGTATTGCTGAAAAGAGTCAAATCTTTCACAATTGATCAACACACAATGTTGTTGATACTGTGTACAATGTTCTCCTGTTTCTGCTCATCTCATCAGCTCGTGCAAGTCCTTCCAGATTTCTCTGAAATCTGCCTGCTCATCGTTTCTTACAGCACAATAGTATTCCATTACATTCATATACCACAACTTGTTCAGTCATTCCCCAGTTGATGGGCATCTCCTCAGTTTCCAGTTCCTTGCCAGCACAAAAGGAGCAGCTATAAATATTTTTGTACATGTGGGTCCTTTTCCCTTTTTGATGGTCTCTTTGGGAAAAAGACCTAATAGTGGTATTACTGGGTCAAAGGGTATGCACAGCTTTATAGCCCTTTGGGCATAATTCCGAATTGCTCTCCAGAATGGTTGGATCAGTTCACAGCTCCACCAACAATGCATTAGTGCTCCAATTTTTCCACAGCTTCACCAACATTTATTATTTTCCTTTTTTGTAATCTTAGCCAATCTGATAGGTGTGAGGTAGTACCTCAGAGTTGTTTTCATTTGCATTTCTCTAATCTACAGTGATTTAGAGCATTTTTTTCCATATGACAATAGATAGCTTTGATTTCTTCATCAGAACACTGCCAGAAAACATATTCATGATGCATGCATTATTTTATCCTCCGTGAAAGCCCTCCTTGAAGTTTCATCACAAAGTTGAGTCTAGATTTTCAAAAGCTTTAACAATAGAACTTGAGACTTTAAGTATAGGCTTGGTAACAGATAGCATCTGCTGTCTAAGAACCAGCCTAAGGAAAGGTTAATTTCAAGGAGCTGGTCACTAGGTGATGAATCTTTTGGTTAGTGTGTTGTTTAAAAATCTAAATATGGGTTCTAATCTGCCCCCCCCCAGTTTTGGGGGGAAACTGGATAAAATCACTGATAAATTCACCAAAAGTTTAGGCTTTTAAGGGTTTATTAAAAGATATGATAGTGAAGAAAGAGAAAGTTTGAGAATAGATTCCTTATAGCATGGAAATTCTAGCTTTCCTAAGAGTCCACATGAAGTCCTGCAACCAAGCAGATGTCTGGAACCAAAAGAGAAAGATCGCATTTGCCAGCCTCTGCTTCCTACTTCCTGTCCTCCTCCCAGAAATGAGAGGTTCTTCAAGTTGATTGGCTGAGAGCAGTCTCCTGTTGATGTCACAGTCCATAGCCTCTGAGAACACACTCTCCTCAGGGTTGGCTAAGTTTAAACTAGGTGGCTAACAGGGCAGGCCAGGTTTGGCTAAAATCTAATCATCTTTATGTGGGTACTTAGTAGTTCTTCATTCACACCCAATTCAAACACTACTAAGTCAATCAAGTCGGACCCCTGGGTGTCGGCCAAATTCCATTATTTTACCACTAGCGTGGCTTCTGAAACAAAAAATAATACAGAATAAACTGAGCATCAAAGTGTTAGAAAACGAGACATGGACACTCAAAATTATATATTTCTTAGATTGTCTAGAAACATTAATTTCATTACTAAAATGAATTGAATTGTTCTTAAAGTGTGATCTTTGTCTAATAATCAAGGATTTGACACATTATGTGAAGAAATTAATAATATATGTATATTTATATTTGCCAATTCCTTTATTGACACTCCAAGGAGGACCTGCAAATGTCCCTTCTATTAAGCTGAGCTAAAGGACAGTTCAGGGCAGGTAGGTGATGCAGGAAACTGAACACAAGGCCTGGAGTCAGGAAGACTCCTGTTCAAATCTGCCTCAGACACTTCCTAGCTGTGTGACCCTGGGCAAGTCACTTAACCCTGTTTGGCTCAATTTCTCATCTGTAAAATGAGCTGGAGAAGGAAATGGAAAACTACTTCAGTATCTCTTCCAAGAAAACCCCAAACAGAGTCACAAAGAGTTGGACATGACAGAAACAACTGAATAATGACAAAGGACAGCTCAAAGGTCTATCTTGAAGTGGCAAATAAAGAATTGGCAAGGGGGCAGCTATGTGGCGCAGTGGATAGAGCACTGGCCCTGGATTCAGGAGGACCTGACTTCAAATCCGGCCTCAGACACTTGATACTTTATAGCTGTATGACCCTGGGCAAGTCACTTAACCCCAATTGCCTCACACGCAAAAGAAAGGAAAAGAAAAGAAAAGAATTGGCAGGGCTACTTTCATTAGATACTAAAAGGAAACCAGAAATATCATGGGACACTTGGTCATCTTGCTTTGCAGTGCTTCTGGGGAGCAAACACAGCATCATCAAGATAGGTAGAACAGAGTCTGTCATCTTGGTCTCTGCCAGAAAAGGGCTGCTCTCAAAAAGGACTCCTCCCACCTGTTTTCCCCAGCCACAGATTTTGCCAGGGCCTCTGCCTATGGACCCACATCCTATGCTCCCTTAGTCACATGTCAGCACCATGGTGATGGTCAGGAAGGCTGCTAAAAATCAAGGTGAGCCAAAGAATATGTCTCCTCCCCCAAATGAGACAGAAGACAGTGAGGCTGAGGACACGTCAGAAGATGAAAAAGAAAGCAGTGGAGAAGTTGTGGTCCCTCAGAGGAAGGGGAAGAAGGTTAGGGCTGTACCAGCCAAAAAGCTGTTATTGCTAGCAGACCTGCAGAAAGCTGTCATGACTCCTAGTGAGAAAGTCCCTGTGCCCCTGACAAGAAAGTGACTACCCCAGTCAAAACTGTCATCAGAGCAGACAAGAAGAATGCCATTCCAGCTAAAGCAGCAGCTCACACCACCCCTCACCAAAGGGGCAAAAAATGGGAAGAATGTCAAGAAAGAGGACAGCGAAGATGAGAAGGATGAAGAATCTGGGCCACCAGAAGCTACAGAAATGAAAGCAGCTCCAGACAAACAAGATTCTGAGGATGAGGAGGAAAAGGATTGTGATGAGGATGAAGAAGATTCTGAAGAAGAAGCTATGGATACCACACCTGCTGAAGGGAAGGCTGCTTCTGTGAAATCTACCCTTGGCAAATCTGGGAAAAACAAGGAATCAGAGGAGGAAGAAGAGGAATAGGAAAAGGAGAAGGAGGAAGATGAAGAGAAAGAACATGAGGAGGAGGAAGAGGAAGATGAAGAAAAACAGGAAACTCCCATCAAAGATGCACCAGGGAAGGGGAAAGTAGAAATGGGGAAACAAAAAGCATCTGAAGCTAAGAAGCAGAAACTAGAAACTAAAACACTTACAAATTTCAACCTGTTTGCTGGTGTTATGATTGGAATGATGCCACTTGCTGGGGAGTTACTGTAAGAAAGCTCTGCCATGAGGAGAAGGCATCTGAGGGCAAGCCATGAGGTCAGGTCCTTGGTGTCAGGAAGTGACGTTTGCTTGTGGATACTATCAAGGCTACCAGCCAATTAGCTTGGAGATGTGTGTGCGTGTGGATGGGATGTGGTGAGTTTCACAGGAGGCTTGTGGGATGGAGGTGTGGCTCGCTCTCTTTTGCCAGGACTCTTGTGGAGAGCGGAGCAGGAGAACTGTAGCTCTCCAAGATAGGTAGCTGAATCTAGGCCTCTTTCTCTCTCTCTTCACCAAATTCTTATTCTCCTTAATAAATGTTTAAAAGTCTAACTCTTGCTAAAGCTTATAATTTATTGGCAACACTCATTAGATATTTTAGACAGACTAGTTAGAATTTTAGGCCCTAACACTGGCAAGCTGAACTTCAACAAAACCACTTCTGAACATCACGTACTTCTTTGTAAAGAATGACCTTACAGTTGTGGATGGCCATATTAATGACACCAGGAAGTTTGGCTATCTGGAATTTGAATCATCTGAAGACTTGGAAAAAATCTTTGGAACTCAATGGTTTCCAAAGTCCTTGACTCTGAAATGAAACTGAAAAAAGCAGAAAGAAAACAAAAAAGATTGAGATGCAAGGACACTCTTTGTCAAGAATCTGCCTTACAAAGTAATTTGTCAGGAACTCAAGGAAGTGTTTGAAGATGCTATTGAGGTTAGACTGGTCTGCACCAAGGACTGAATACCCCAAGAAACTACCTACATTGAATTTAAGACAGAGCCAGATATGGACAAGACTTAGAAGAGAAACAGGGAGCTGACATTGATTATCAGATGTTCATTCTGGACTATACAGGGGATGTTCTTCTCCATTTATAATTCTTTTTTTTTACTAAAAAAAGAGATGAGAATGATAATCCTAACATCCATTGCTGAGCATGGACTAGGGAAATTTGATAAAGAACTTGAGAGGGTTCTCTAAAACAAATACATATGTTGATACTTGGTGACTTTAATGAGAAGGTGAGCCAATGGGAGGACAATTAAAACTATTTTGAAAAACACAGGTTAGGATTAATAAATGAAAGACACCAAAGGCTTGAAGACTACCCAGAGGTCTACACCTATATATTATGAATATTTTCTTCAAAAAGAGAGTCAGATAGTGTTGGATGACTCAAGGACCAAATGCTATCATGTAAAAAAAACTCTATATCTTAATAGAGAGGAAATGACTAGGTACTGATACAGGAATTCTTTTTAATTAGCCAAGTATGTACAGTCAGATCATTGATAACTTGATCCAAAGTCAAAATCAATAACATCAGACTAAGTCAGCTCCTTTCTAGAATATTTAAAGATCCACTGGAAGGAGGACAATGATTAGACATAGAATATGTAACAGATTTGTCAACATTTCTATAGTGATCTAATCCCATTGGTGCAAACAGTAGAACCACACTGCATTTAAATTTTACCACCTCAGTATCCAATGTGCTAAGTGACAAAAATACTTAAAAGATGAAGGTGGAAGGATCTGACCAAAGAAATTCAGAAGAAACGTGTCAGATCTAGGAGAATTTCAAAGATACTCAAGATCAATTTTCAAAATGTCTCAAAAGAGGGCAAGAGTATAAAGAATGCAAAAATTCATAAACCTTGATTCTTTGCTTTTAGATGACTGAAGTGACACCAGAACCACTAAACTTCAACGAGGTAGTGCAGTCAGTGGGTAACAGTGCTATACTTGGAGTCAGGTAGACCTGAGTTTAAATCCTGCCTCAGATACTTACTAGCGGGTTGACTTTTCACAAATCACTTAAACTCTTTCAAACTCAGTTTTCTTATCTGTAAAATGGGGAATGTACTCCGGAGGGTCATTGTGATGATCAAATGAGTTAATATAGGTACAGAGCTTTGAAAGCTTTAAAACATTATTTAAATGTTAGATATTAGTTTTGTTTGTTGTTTCTTTTCCATACAAAATTATTTGAAGAATATTCTTTTTATGTATAATATTATGGAAAAAATCCAGAAATCAGAGGACCTATGATCAAATCCCAGTGCTGCCACTAACCATTATGTAATCTTCACCTCTCTAGGCCTGAATTTATTAATTTGTAAAATGAGAAGGATGGATTAGACCTTTACAATCCCCTCCAACTCTAAATAGATGGATCCATGTAAAGTATCTTTAATAAAAATAGGAAAAGAAAAAAGTCAGCTTTTCCAAAATAATTTTCTATAGTAGTTCACATCTTCACAATTATGTAAATGGGAAGAATAAAGAATATAACATTTTATTCTGCGGTGTTTCCTTATTTCTTTTTTTAAAGCATTGACTCAGTTGAACAAAATTAAGCTTTAAAGGCTCTCAGTCAAGGTGTTTCTCACATTTATACTAAAATTTTAGAGGATTCTGACAGTTACAACTATCAAGGTTATGTTATTTAATAATTTGCTGAGGATATACAACTCAGTTAGTGTTATTTTTCCATTCCCATGGAAAAAATTTCATTGGGGTTTAAAGAAAATGCAGGTTCTTTTTTTGATGGCAAGATACTCTAAAAGTTATCACATTTAGAAGTAACATTATACTTATCAAATCACTCTCTGTCTTCACAACACTACAAAGTAGTGAAATTCATATTCATTTAAAAGAGATCAGTCTATCTACACTGAAAAAACAAAATGGATGAAAAATTCATATTGTCAGAATTACGACATTAAGAAGCTCACTGAATTATTCCATCAGTATATGCACCTTGGAGAGGTGGTACAGATGGACAATAAGCTGGGCTCAGATTTTAATAGGAGAAGATCAGGCTGTATCACATTTAAGAAACTACAAAGTGCTTATGAAGATCTCAAAGTACTTGATACTACAGAAAGTCATTCTTTTAACAGCTATAGAAGATCTCAAATTTACCCTGCTTATTAGAGTTCCTAAAGAGTACCCTGCATTGTGGATATTTGTATTCAGATAAAGAAATGAACTAGTCTTGTAGAGAAAGTAGATGTCCGGAGTCTTACAGAGGTACCCCTAGCCTATTAAAATAATGACAAGAAGTTTTCTTGTACCTGTGTGGGCTCTTTAAGTAAGATTTACTGAAATAAATGGACAGGAATTGCATAGGATGAGAAGGTCTGGAGGAATGCTATCATCAGTGTAGGAAAAATCTTTACTGAGGTTTTAAAGTGAATATTTCATACTTTAAAGTAAAATAAAATTATAAATAGCAGTTATCTTTTTTTTTTACCCAACATTTCTTTTCACATTACATTGACTACCAAGTTTCCATGTATCAACATTTAGGAAATGCTGCATTGTGCCTTCTAGATAGTAAGTTACCATTAATCTATCTTGCTTGGGACACCAGAAACAAATGTCTTAGCCATTTAAATGTTGCTTCCTCCCAACATATTCTAATAAAGAATTCAGTTTCTCTTATGTGCTACATTTTCTCCTTTCTCTAATCTGGGATTTTTTACTAATATGTATGTATGTATGTATGTGTATGTATATGTATATGTATAGTCTACCCTATATGAAATGTTTTGTCCCATGCATGAACTTCTTAGCATCTCTTAATAGCATTAGTGTACCATCAGAACCAAAGCTTGCCCTTTTACATGTCTTTGAAGTCATGAAAATACCCTCTATAAAGGAAACATTTTCTTTAGAAAATAACTAAGCAATGCAGAGTTTGTTAGTGACTGTGGCAGGTGAATTGATTTATTATTTAACTATTTGATGATTTGGGCAGAATAATGAGTTTTCAGGAGGAAGCATAACATTGGATCTTAAGAGATATTGTTCTGATGTTGTCCATGGCTAAGCTGCAGAAGTGTTTTGTCTTTGACAGTGAATGGCATTATAGGATGGAACTGTATTAACCTTTCTGGCTACAAAAGCACAATAGAGTGATGTTCTGAATGAACAATGACTCCTAGACCCCTGCCCTAAGCCCTCACTTGGACCTCATCACCTAACAACTATTCTATACTCTGGGTGATTTTTCCATAGATGTATTTCCTGATACTTACCTGTGCTTAAGCTCACCTGCCATTTTCCTCCACACTCAAATAGCCTTTCACAGCCTCCCTGGAGATCCTTGGCTTCTTGTCCTGGAATTCACTGCCTGGAAGAGCTCAGTGTCATCTATAAACCCAGAGATGTTGCTGTGAACTCCCTCTTTCAGATCATTTGTAAAACTGTTAACTAAGACCAGTCTTGGCACAGCTCCCTGGAGGGATAAACATAGAGAACCAGCATGGGATAAGTGTAAAAAACCAGGAATGAATGAAGTAACAGGCATAGTTTGGGCAAAATCAGGGGTGAGAAGCCATGGCAGTTAGGAAAATAAGTGACAGTGAGACTAATAGGATAACATTAAACAGTGTTTTAAAGGTAAAAGGATAGCAGACAACATCTATTGGGGAACAACAGGATAGCATAGTGATGAAATTCAGTAATGGAAGACACATTACAGTCACCTCTTGATTATTAGTTCTAGAGAAGGAGACCATTGGTGTTCATGGTATAGGAGGATAATAAGCTAACACGCAGCAGGAAAAATACACTTTATCTTTGGGGACCAGCAATAAGGTGTTGAGTTAGCAATGAGAAATTCATCCCCAGAACCCATGGCAGTAAAGATGGAGGTTGTGATGGGGAAAAGGTAAGGCAGAAAGAGCTCTAGACAGAGTCCAAAGATGTACATAGGAATCCTAGCTTGGCTATTTTGTACTTGTGTGAACTTAGGCATACCATTTACCCTCTGTTTGCCTCAGTTTCCTAATGTATAAAATGAGTTTGACTGCATGGTTCTTAATGCCTTTTTCAACTCAAGCATTTTATGATTTTATGGTTGGGGGAAGGGGACTGTAGAACAAGACTATGCATCAGGGGAAACTAGCCTAAGATGAGGGAAGGGAATGTTAGGGTTGTGGGGATAGCTGGGAGTGGGGAGATAACTTGAATCTCATGTAGCTAATCTGAGCACAGATAATATGAATTAGACTATATTGTATCTGAAGGCAGTGAAGAAGATAATTGTGACAATAACCTTTGGATTGAATGAAAGGGAAAAACCATAGTCTGGAGAAGTGACTGATGAAAAGGTTAAGCTGGAAGATAATTAGGGTTCTGGCAATTCTCAGGGATAGGAATGAAAAGATTTGGCACTTGCCTGGGTGTGCAGAGAAGAGAAGAAAGGGGAATAGAAAGAGACCAGATTGGCAGGGTTGACAGAAAGGGAGGAGAAAAGGTTTGGAGACGTAGTAACCTCAGCTTGATATTATACTTAAAATTCTGGAGTTAGAAATCCAAGGAAAGCTGATACATGATGATGAAGGCACGACCTTAGAACAATGGACCTCCTGTGCCCTTTATTTCTGAGTGATTTGGATGTAGGTAGAATGATGACAATTCTTGATCTATCAATGATACCCTCTCTATCTCCTGCTGCTCCTCTCCCCCGCTGACAGTTTTCTCTCCTTCAGATTTTCCTAGAATAATATGTCTGGATTGCTCCTTTGCCCCCATAATTTCCTACTTTGAATTATCTTTGATAATGCCTGTGTCTACCACCATAGAAAGTAAACTCCCCGAGGGCAAGGACTAGGCCATTAAAAAAAATCTTTGTATCAGGGGTCTGGCACACACACAGAGAAACTGAAGAAAGTATTTTGTTGTTCTTTTTCAGTCATGTCCGAATCTTCATGACCACACTTGGGGTTTTCTTGGCAAAGTGCTAAAGTAGTTTGCCACTTCTTTCTCCAATTCCTTTTACAGTTGAGGAAATTGATGTAAACAGGGTTGAGTGACTTGCCCAGGAAGTATTTACAGAGTCATAAATCAACAAATCAAAATTAATGAAGTAGAAACTTATTACTATACATTCTGAAAAAGTTCTGAGTAGAGAAGTGAACAGACTCATGATGGATTAACAATTGAAGATTCCTGGAGAGCCCAAGTTTGTATCTATTTTTAAAGGTGGTCAAAAATCTATTATAAGAGAGGGTAGAACATTTCTTATGTCTTATGTATGTGCAAAGGCGAAGGTTAAAAATGGCATGTGCATAGACAAAAGTTTAAAACATGAACAAAACCTGTATATTAAAGTAGACAAAAGGATATAGGGACACTACAGGGCACAACTGAATAAGGAAAATGGAATAAAAAATAAACTCTGTCAATTGAATATAATGCTGATGAAGAAAAGCTTCAATTTATCTTTTTATTAGTATATTTAATTTACTTCTATTTCTCCTATTTTATCCTTTAAAAAAGAATATTATTTAAATCCATGATCACTCCTTTTAAAGTACATGATTGTGAGCAGTGATTTTCCCAGGATCTCAGAGATGCAGAGGAATTCAAATGCCATCCTTTGTATATTAGCACAGTAATTTATGGTTAGGAGCCAGACACAGAATTACATGTATGACAATCTGAGATGGCTATCTTCGATGGCTAGAGAAGGTGCCTTTGGGTATGAGCTTGCACCATAGTTCTTAGTGCTAGAGGATAAGAGGAAGAATGCTTGGGAAGCTTTCTCTCCTCTGATTTGCTTAACCTTCTATCGTAATGAGATTTATATCTGACACTCTGCACTATTAATGACAGTGAGCCTTAAAAAATTGGAATCATTTGAAGTGAAAGATAAGGCTGGATGAATGAGGATTGGTTAGGTTCCTTTTGGTTTTGACACTAACACAGACTCTCTGATTGATCTAGCACTTAGGAGACTGGGAGGATTACACAGTAACTAATAATAAAACTGAAAGATTGAAAAAGCACAGTTAGCAGGGAAATAAACACTAACCTAGATATGTCCTTAAGATGAGCAAATCAGAGGGGCAAGTAGGTGGCACAGTAAATGATGCACCGGATCAGGATTCAGGAGGACCTGAGTTCAAATCCAGCATCAGATACTTGACACTTACTAGCTCTGTGACCCTAGGCAAGTCACTTAACCCTGTTTACCTCAGCTTCCTCATTTATAAAAATGAGTCTGTACTTTCCCTCAGTAGGTAGTTGATGAATGCCTAGAGGGCAGGGGTCATGCCATATTCTGTTGCATTCTTCCACTGTATTAAGTGCAGAGCTTAAGGCAGTTAGATGGTGCAGTGAATAGAGTGGATAGAGCATTGGGCCTGAAGTCAAGAAGACCTGAGTTCAAATCCATCCTCAGATACTTACTAGCTGTGAGACCCTGGGCACCTGTCACCTAACCCTGTTTGCTTCTTTTTTCTCTTCTATAAAATGAAATAGAGAAGGAAAAGACAAACCACTCCAGCATCTTTGCCAAGAAAACCCCCAAAAGGATCATAAAGCGTTGGACACTACTGAAATGACTAATAACACCGTTTATTTAACACAAAGTGAAGTATATAGTAGATGTTTATTGATTTGATTCAGTTTGAGAAACATTTACTATGTACCTATGAGCAAAGTGCTCTTCCTGAATTGTTTCTCATGTCCCCTAAGGGGACATGTCTCACTCTAATGTTGCAGAAAGAACTTCAGATTCAGAAGACCTGGGGTAAAATCTTACCTAAAATACCTGTGCCATCTTTAGCAAATCATTTAATCTCCCTCGACCTCAGATTCCTCATAAATAAAATGGAGGGTTGGACTCAATGACCTCTAAAATCCCTTTCAGATCTAAATTGATGATCCTATGATTTTCTCTCTTTAAACTCTTTCCCTTGGAAATCTCACCCATTTCTGCAGCTGTGAAACATTCCAAACCCACACTCCCATTCTTCATTTCTCCCTTCATTTCCCCATCTGCCACTCCAGCTGGAATTGTCCACCTGCATAGAAGCCATCACCTTTTCCCCAAGCCCTGTCCTTTCTGACTTTTGAGTAGACAGCCTGGGTTTTCCATAGATATCCATTCGATATCTAGGCTGTATAGGGATGTTCAAGGAGGATTAGCACCTCTGGTGTGAGGTATTGCCAAGCCGTTTTCAGGTTTGCTCATCCACCTTTGCTGTGTACCTGCCATTCAACTCTCTCCTGTGGCTCCAAGAGGTTTGCATTAACCACACCCACACCGAGTAAACTTTCTCAGCAGATGGGCTAAACTAGGTTGAGGGTAACTAACGGTCCTCAAATCCTTGGTGAGCTAGAGGCATGTTTGCCCCACACGTGTGAAGACTTTCCCAAGAGAGTGGGGAGATGAGAACAATTTGTTCCAATGGCCATGAACGGTGGCTGAAACAGGTGCTGTGAAATTTAGAGCTTGGTCAGACATGGAAGACACCAAGGGCATCCAGGACCATCACCAGTTGTCTTAACTTTTGTTCTGCCACTGGACTTAGATGACTCTGGAAGAGACAGGAGAGGCTGATGACTTTGTGCAACCCTGCCTCACTTAAATCCAATTCAGGCACAAGTCAAGACGTTGCCTGTGATGTCATTGGTCCTCTGAAAACAAAGAACTAACAACCACAAACTCAATTTTTAGAGATCATTCAAGAGGAAATTCCCCAAAATCATTCAAGAGGCAGCTCGAGGTAGATCCTCCTGTGGTAGATTTATGTAAGATTGAGGAAGAATTGCATAGGATGTGAGGAATGGACGGGTTTCCTCTTGGTGTGTCCTGGAGAACTTACGTTATAGATGAGAGCACAGATCCATTAGTCTCAAAGTATAATATAATTGACAAAATAAATGCACAGGGTAACTTCCAAAAATATTCATAGAGGAGTGAAAGGAAATCAATAATGAGACTTTTCCCCTCCCTGCTTTTTCTCTTTCCTTACTCTCCATTCTGCAGGGAGCACTATGACATTTCTGGTATCTTATTGAACCTCCACCTTTCTCTTCTATATAACCAGAGCAGGCTGCTGGCTTCAACCTTCGATGAGCTGGGGTGTGAGTACTTTTTATTCCTTAATGTCAAGGTAGGCTTCAGCTTGGAGCCAGGAGGAGGGAGATTCAAAGGCATCGTTTTGGTTGGGTGTCCACCGGAGAGGGCTGCAGATTGGTTTCCCCACATCTCCAGACCTAGACGAACTCGTTTAAGCGGCTCCTCTGAGCTTCCTCAAGCTCGGGGGCCTTCTTTCTTCTCAGGGGTGGAGGGTAAGAGCCGTGCAGGGGTCTGGAGGAGAACTTGGCCGGTGGCAGGTCCTGATGTTCCGGGCCGGGGTCATAGCTGCAGCCAGAGGGTAGGTGGTGCTGTTGCCGTGACTGTGGCTTCCTCATTGGAGCGGGGAAGAGAGGCGGAATGTTTAACTCCGTGACATGAAGCGGAAGCGTGGGAGAGCCACCGCACTCACGCCGCCTGCCTGGAACTCCCGCCGCCTCGGACCCTCCGCTTGAGCTCGCGCTCGCCCAGCCGCCTGCTGCTCACTCCTTGCCGACCTCTCAGCGCTCCTGGAGCCGGGCTTCTTGCGCTAGGTCCAGAGGGGGAGGCAGGTAAGAGGAGTGTGGGATGGAGGGAAGAGAAGAGAGGGGTCCTGCGCAGTGTCCCCAGCTCCTCGGAAAGGGGCACCCGGGTGACCGCTGCTTTCCCGCAATGGGGGGGTGATCCTTCTGCTGTCACTTTCCCCCAGGCCATAGGCACACGTCGGGCCCTTGCTCCTAGGCCTCGGCGGGGACTGTAGTGTGCGCCCATTCTGTCCGGGGATGGGGAGGCCAGAGGGGGCCTCTCCAAAGACTGGGAGCGAGGGTAGGGGAGAGGTTTAGGCTCCCGAGTTCCCAACTGCGGGTGCCAGCCCAGGTGGCAGTTGCGGGAGGGCACTTCCCAGAGTGGGGCCAACTCTTGGGAATGGAGTAGAGAGCTCAAGCAAGAAAAGGAGAGGCCAGGGAAGTCCCGACGCAACTTTGATTACGGGACAGTTCAATGTCCGGACGTTGGCCTTGACTGGATCGGGCCGGGCAAAGTTTCCTGCACTGCCGTGCAAATTGCCCCTTCTCTTCTGGAAGGGTAACGCGGGCCAAGAATGAGCTACACTTTCTGCCTTTTCCATCCTTTAAAGCACTTTCCGGACGTCCTTGCACTTCACAGAGCAAGGGAACTCGCGGGTGTGACCTGAGGAAGCTTCCAACTTTCTTGCATATTCTCCAGTTGTTCTCTCGTCTGCCTACTCTCTGCCGACGTCCTAGCCCTCCCTTCCCTGGCTCCTGTCCTTGCTGCTTTGGGGAGACACCGGGCTTTTCCTGTACATGTACCTATACATTTTCCCCAGAAAGAATTTTGGAAAGAGTATGTTTATAGAAAGTAAAAGAAACCAAAAAAACAAAAAAAGGACTTTGTATTTGGTCTTTTGTTCTGTAGGGGCTTGTCAAATCGTGCTTGTCAAATTGGGGCAGCATGTCCTCTAAGTGGAGATTATAGGACACTTACTTGTCCTTCAGAATCGTGTAAGAGTGGATGTATTCAATAATTGTAGATTCCGGAAAAATTAGGACGGATATAAAGGACATTTTGGCCACTTTCTCAGATCTTAATGTTAAAAAGAAAAGCCACTTTGGGGTCCTTCTCTAATACACCCCTAATCTTGAGGTTTCCCTTCTCTTAAAGTTTCGGAAAGGAAGCAATATTGTGTAGTCATACTGATCTCTGGGATTGAGTCTGATTTCTTCATATCACATGAATTCACCCATCTTATACTTTTTAGTAAACCCAACCAACAGAGGATTCCGTACCTAATTGATCTCTTCCATCTTTTGTAAAACTTTAATGGATATTTTGATAACATTGAATTGGTCTCAAAAAAATCCAGTAAAGTTGTTGTCAATAAGTTGTTGGGCTTAAGAATCAGCATTTGTGAAGTATTTTGGAGTCCTCTTCATGTAAGTGCAGCAGTTATTTTTATTACTATTGTTTTTAGTAATAAACAGAAACTGACAACAGATTAGACCATTCCAAAATTATAGCAATGATTAACTTCCATGTTTTGTGTAGTCATCTTATTGTAAAAAAAAAAAAAGCTGGAATTTTCCATGAAATGTTTTTTTCTATTAAAACATATGTTTATTTTAATGTTCTTGCTTATTTTAAAATATCTAAATTCAAACTCCTCCCCTGGCCTCATTTGAAATACTCTAGAAACAGTTCTGTGAGGCACAGACAATAAAGGCTTTCAAGACTGGCTAATTTTTTTTTCTTGTACAGCAAGTCCATTTCAGGCAGTTTCATTCCTTTTTAATTTTCAAAGACAAAAGAGATGACTGCATTATAATTATAGCACTGGTTCCTTGTAGAGCCTTTGTTCTAAATTCGTGCTACACTAGTGAGAGATTTTACAGAATTATAGAATTTTCTATGAGTTGGAAGGTAACTCAGAAATCATGGAGTACAACCCCCTCATTTTAGAGATGAGGCCCAGAGACTTGAAGGGACTTGCCTTGGGTCATGGAACTAGATGAGAGCATCTCCAGGTATAGAAACTATGGTTTTTGGTTCTCTATCCAGCATGCTTTCCATATACCACATTGCAATTCTGTTATTTATATGATTTTAAATTTATATGAATTTATGTGACTTAAAGAGTAGTGTGTATTAAATTTCTTTAAACTTTTGTAGTTTAATTTTCTTAAGGTGAATGTGTTGTTATTTTTCTTTTTAAACAGAGAAAGGCAAATAAATATTTAACTCCTCAGTTTTGACAAACCTATACATTTTCCTGAGTGGATGATAACATAATTGAACAGCAAAGATTTTTTTTTTTATCAGTAAAGCAATTAGATAATTAGCTTACTTTTCCCTGCCATTGAAGGGGATATCAGGATATCTTAAAGACTGGGAGCAATATCCAAATATTAAGTACGAAGATTTGGGTCTAAAAATGGATGGTCAAAGATCTTGGGAACCAAGGAACCTTCTTGCCAAATAAGGAAACTTGGCAAGTAGTCCTGTGTATTTTAAGTTAGCATAAGAGCTAGTGCTATTGGCAATATATTGGCAGTGTGCCTATCTGGAAGGAGCAGAGAAACTGACTTTGACAAGATTACAAAATTTTAAACTGAAGTAATCAGGGGTGTGGGGTGAATAATCAAATTATCAGAGAACGCACTTGAGAAATTAGTAGGGTAACAGGAAGAGAGACCAGGAGTAAAGTTATCATAATGTTCAGTGCAGCTAGGTGGCACATTGGATAGAGCTATAGGCCTGGAGTGAGGAAGATTCATCTTCCTGAGTTCACATCTGGCCTCAGACACAGTGACCCAGGCAAGTTTAACCCTGTTTGCCTCAGTTTCTTCATCTGTAAAATGACCTGGAGCAGGAAATAGCAAACTACTCCAGTATCTCTGCCAAGAAAACCCCTAAATGGGTCACAAAGAGCCAGTCATGACTGAACAACAACAAAAAAGACAATGTTGAGTGCAAAAGTGAAGTAGACATTTGATTCTAGTGAAGATTTCTAATGAGGCTGTGAATCCAGAGCATCAAAAGAAAAGAAAAGAAAAGAAACAAACAAACAAAAAGAATCACAAGTCTCAGTGGAGATATCTGGGCAAATACTCCTAAAATTCTTAGAATGAGATAATCAAATGCTAAGCCCCTGGAACTAGAAGAAGCAATCTAGTTCATGTTTTTCATTTTCTTACAACCAATAACAGTTTGATAGATTTTCTTGTCTACCCAAGAGAAGTCAAGGCTAATGTTGGTCTCACTTTAGTAGGAGGATTGGTGGAAGTAATATTCTTTTGAGGTGTGGGCAATCTCTGTTTTCCCAGATCTAAAAATACTGATGTATGTGAAAAAATCAGTCCATACATCCCTCAAATTTATTAGCAGTGACTAGAAAGCCATACATGGTTTGGGAGGAAAGTTATGAATATCTAATGCTTAGGTGGATTTCCTTAATATTTGAAACCTGCTCTCCTAGGTTTTCCTAGCGCAATTGCTTGCTGTAATAGCAGATAGGGATAAAGACCAGACCTGGGATTTTATTGGTATGGGAAACTCACACATGAGGAAATTCTCCCTACTAATGAAGGTCAGAACCTTCTTTGTTATGTATAGTAATAAGAGAGTTGCTTAGAGCTCCAAGAGGTCAAGTGATTTGCCCACAGTCACACAGCCAGCATGTGTCAGAGGCTGGCTGGGTCAGTAGCTAAATAGCCCTAAATGAAGAGTTTTAGGGGGCAAAGTGTTTACAACTTTTCTAACATCCTAAGTTGAACTTCATATGGATGGCATATCAATCCAGGTATTTAGGAAAGTATCAAATTTATCTGCATACAAAAGAAAAAACAAAATAGGTTGAGGATGAAATGATTTTGAGGGACACAGTTTTAAGTCAGGGCCTGTCTTGTTAAAGGGATGAACTTGACATTTATCTTTAGCATTGTTCCCTCTGCCTCCCCCTCCACCTTCCTTGCTGGCCATACACATTCCCCAGCACTTCATTGTGCCTCCCCAGTACATAGGGCATACCTATAGCAGTGTTCCATGGTCCAGACTTCTCTTCCTTTCTTCTATGCCCAATTAAAACTTACTTATCCTGTGTCATATGCCCTAAGGGCCCTTCTCTCTTAGGAAACCTGATGACCTAGTTCTTGCTGATGAGTTAGTCAATTCAATTAAATTCAACTAATACTTCTTAAGTACCCAATATGTGTAAGTTGATTGGTCAGCCAATATATTACTCAGTACCCTCCCCTGTAACCAAATTCCTTAAACCAGGGGAAATGCACATTACTCTAAAAAGCCCTTTTCAGTAGTAGAAAGGCAATGTAAAGAGAGCTACAGAGCTATGGAGCTTAGAGCATAGGGAGATATCCCTGAGCAAAAAGAACTTGTCAACTGGTAAATGCCCCTGCAAGGAGCAACTTAAAAGGAAATTAATTCCCTAAAAGAGTTTCAGTGGAAAATGCCATGTCAGAATAAAGACCTGATCAGTTGATGTGAAAGTAAGTGAGGGGAGTGGTCTCAGATTTGGTTTAACAATATGACTCACTGTAGTTAGTATTAGATTTCTAGGTCCTAATGCTGTGGTGTGTATTTCTGTTCCCTAAGTGTTTGAAGAGCTTAGTTTGGTATCCAATCCTTGTTTTTTTTTGGTTTTTTTTTTTTTAGAAGAGTTGGCTCTGGGAATTCCCCTAAACATGTACATTCAGGACTATGTAAATAATGGGGTAGAGGTTGAGGGATGTCTTCTCACTGGAGAAAATACCAGTGGAAAAAAGTCAGTAGATACATGCCATCCAGGAGGGAAGTACACCATGGATATGTTCTTTTTTTTTTTTTTTTTTTTTTTGGTGAGGCAATTGGGGTTAAGTGACTTGCCCAGGGCCACACAGCTAGTAAGTGTTAAGTGTCTGAGGCTGGATTTGAACTCAGGTCCTCCTGACTTCAGGGCCAGTGCTCTATCCAGGATATGTTCTTTTTAAGGAATTTGGTTGTGGACTATTTGACAGTGACTTATCTAAAGATATAAATGAATGATTATCAAATTTTGGGTGACATGAAATTGACATGAATAGATAGCAGGGTCAGGATCCCAAAGGATCTGGACATGTTAGAACAAACTGCCAAATCAAATATAATGAAATTTAATAAAGCTAAATTTCAAGTCCTGTACTTCAAAAATAATAATTACAAGGTAGAGGTAGAATGGTAGGAGATCTGGGGGTTTTAATGTATCTTCTTGTTGTTCAGTTGTGCCCCACTCTTTGTTATCCCATTTGGGGTTTTCTTGGCAAAGATACTAGAACAGTTTGCCATTTCCTTCTCCAGATCATTTTACAGATGAGGAAATTGAGGCAAACTGGGTTAGGTGACTTGCCCAGGCTCACATAACTAATAAGTGTCTGATTCCAGATTTGAACCCAGGTCTCCTTGACTCTGGTGCTCTTTCCACTGCACCACCTAACTGCATATTAAGATTAGCATAATTCACTGCATGATGTCAGTAGAAAAAGCAAATGTCATGTTAGATTATGGTACAAAAGGCATAATATCCAGATGTTGCACAATGCAAAGAACATTGACTCTAGAGACAGAGGTCCTGACTTCAAAACCTATCTCTGGGGTTTACTACATGTGTGACCTTGGGCAAGTCACTTCACCACCCTCACCGTCAGTCTCCTCAAGTGTAAAATGAGAGAGATGGACAAAAAGTCATCTGAGATCCTTTTTAGCCTCAAATCTATTATCCAATTCCAGTCAGACTACATTTGGAATACCATGTTTAATTAGGACCACCATATTTTGGGATTGTTGACAAGCTGGAACATGGCCAGAAAGGGTGATCAAAATAAGAGTCCTGTAGGTCATGTCATTGGGTGGTTGGTCAGGTCAGCTAGGGTAAGAGTGGTAGATTGGGAAGTCAAGAAGACCTGAGTTCAAATTCCACCTCATACACTTCCTAGCTGTGTGACCTTGGGCAAGTTCCTTAATCTCCTTCACTTTAGCTGCAATTAGTGTTATTGTTATTAGCTGACAGAACTGGAGATGTTTAGCTTGGAGAAGAGCAGATTTAGGCAAGACATAATATTCATATTTGAATAGTTGAAGGACTATTGTAGAGAGAGATTTAGGTTTGATGTAGGGGATGAGGGAAGAAAGAAAAAGCAAAATAGCATGAAACAAAACCAAACAACTACAAAATCCTTTCGTAACAATTAGAGATATCCAAAAGCAGAAGGAGCTGCTTTAGAAGGAATGGTTTTCCCTTCATGCTAGGTCTTTAGGTAAAACCTGTATGCTTGTGCCTTGATTACCTGTCAGGATATTGTAGAGAAGAACAGCTGGGTGGCACAGTGGATGGAATGCTTGGTCTGGAGTCAGGAAGACCTGAATTCAAATCTGACCTCAGACACTTAGTAGCCATATGAGTCAGGGTAAGTCACTTAACCCTGTTTGCCTCAGTTTCCTAATCTGTAGAATGAACTGGAGGAGGAAATGTCAAACCACCCCAGTATCTTTGCCAAGAGAATCCCAAATGGTGTCATGAAGAATTGGACACAACTGAATGACTGAATAACAACATACAGTAGAGAGAATTCATGTGCAGGTGTTATGGCTTCTGAGGTCCCGTCCAGCTCTGAGACTCTGCTGTTCTGTGATGTTTCACTATGCCTAGGGAAGGTTTTTTAAAGAAATTGTGTGTGTGTGATGAACTCCTTAAGTAATTTGATGAAGCCTGTGGACCCTGTATTAAAATAATATTAAATATTTCAAATAAAATACTTAATGTTACAAAGGAAACAATTGTTAAAATAGTTTTCAAAATAATGTTTTAAAGGGTTAAGGACTCCTACTTTAACCTTTACCTGTAGAAAGCATCCTCTGTATAACTTATCTGCCAAGGGCATATCCAACTATTCTGTAAAGTCTTCCAATGCGAGGAACTCCTTGCCTTCCAAAGTAACTTTAATTTCTGATAAATCTTAAGGCAATTCAGGCTGATGATCCTTGTAGACTATAGAGGGATATATTTTTTGGTCAGATCACAGTCTTTTGGGGCCCCTCAAATTATATCAAATAGGTATTTGCCCACTCTACGCAGAAGGAGGTCTGTGAAGTTAAAGTGTTCTGCCCTATTACTATACATGTGTGTGCTTTGGGAGCTAACTGTTCTCCTGCTTCTTAATATCATCATCTTCTAAAATAATCTTTTATTCAGACCCTGGTAAGAACTAGAAGAGTATAGGGAGATGGGTTTCTAAATTGGACTTACATACATCAATACTGTGGTGTTTATTTCTAGTATGTGAAGTATGGGGAAGTTGTTTTCCAATATAAAATCTGATCCTCGAAGGATATTATTAATGTACTTAGTATCTATATAAAGAGTATGAGAAATAGTCAGAAAGAACTCAGAGGTTATATAAATAGGGGAAGTTATGACCCTGAGTTCATAACTTAAACCTGGTGGGACCATTTTCATAGCTGGTTCTTAGCATAGTTTAGTATAATCTTCTTTCAAAGAGAACCAGAAAGACTAAGAAATCTGTCATTGACCATAATTTTTACTCAAGTGTCAAAAGTCATGAGAGAAATGAGACAGTGTGATAGTTACAAAAGCACTGCACTCAGAGTCAGAAGACTTGGACTTGTATCTCTCCTTTATCACCTCTCTGGACCTCAGTTTCTTCATCTGTAGAAGAGAGGGTCAAACTATATGGCTTCTAAGCATCCTTATAGCACTAAATCTACCATCTCATATCCTAACAAAGGCCCACACATTCTGGGGAGCCTGGCCTGACCTTGGCCTAGACTTGCAGTGTTAGATCAACACGATATAGTTCAATAGTGAAGAATGCAGGACTAAGTTAGGATCCAAGAAATGAGAAACAAAACAGAAACTTCATTAAGCTTTGGACCAGTCACACTAAGTCTTTAAAGGCATATTTTGCTCCCTACTTTTGGAGAATGTAGAGGGAGGCTTGTAGGAAAATTTTTCTCATATGGCTCCCAGGATCCACTATCCCATTCCCAAATGATATAGTAGACCATCATGAGAGCTATTATTGTGCTCCCTTGGGCATGTCCTAAGGCTCTCATTGCCACCATGAGACCAGAAGGAGTCGTGCTGCATCAGAGTCAGAGAATTATGCAGTCTTAAAATCACAAGGGATCTTAAAGGTTTTCTAGTCCAACTTCCATTTCTCCCCCTCCCCCATCAAATGCTGGAATGTTTTTAATGTCCGATAGTCATCCATCCTCCATTTAAACACTTCCAATAACAAGGAGCTCACATTTTCATAGGACAGTCCATTCTGTTGTTGGATGGCTTTAATTATTAGGAAGTTATTTTTATTGAACTGAAATCTGCCTCCTTTTAACTCTTCCCCATTTGTTCTTAGTTCTGACCTCTTGAGCTATAAGAAATAAATCTAATTCTTTTTCTATGACAGACCTCCAAATATATTTCAAGGCAGCTATGTTTCCACTTATTTATCTCTTCTCCAAGCCAAGTATTCTCCACTCTTCTCAATTATTCCTCATTTGCATCTCTTACCATTCTGGTCTCCTTCCTCTTTACATATTCAGATTCATGTGACACCATTAAAATGTAATCCCAGAATTGAACCCATTGTTCAGCACTACAACTATGACTATAGAGTGGAGTCACATATTAAACTTACATGCATCTGTATATGCTAACTCAAAAGAAAGAAAAATTATAATTTGAATAGTGAAGGCAATTTTCACTTTGTCATTCTACTTATGAGTGAGTCTGAGAGGGAAGACATGAATCTACTGTTCCTTCAGTAGCTCCCAGTACCTGTGTAGCCTCATAGAATTGTAGGATCAAAGATCTAGAACTGGAAGAACCTTAGAGACCATTCTCCCTCATTTTACAGATAACAAAGCTGAGGAACAGAAAAGTTAAGTGACTTGCCCACAGTGTCAGGCAGGATTGACCCTGTTTGCTTCAGTTTCCTCATCTGTAAAGTGAGTTGGAGGAAATGGCAAACCGCTCCAGTATCTCTGCCGAGAAAACCTCCAATGAACTGGACATGATTGACACGACTAGACAGAAACAACAGTATTTGAACCTAGGTCTTCCTGACTTCAAGTCCAGTGTCCAATCCACTATATTTGGCCAGCTATTTTCCTGTGCTGAGTGTGACTCCAGAATCTCATTTCTCATACCCATAAAGTAGAGAGAGAGAGAGAGACGGTCTTAGTTGATCTTAGTCTTCTGGGTCCACTAGAAAGTCCCTGCTGCACTCCCTTTGACTTCTTTGTGTATAGTCTTGCCTCATGAACATGATGGAAGAATAAAGTTACGTGACTATGGGATAGCCCTCTAGTATAGTTGCAATTAGATGTGAAGCCACTTTGAGTATCTTTCCTTTTTCTTTGCATTTTCTCTCAGTTAAGTCTTTACCTATTTTGGGTTTTTTTTTTTTGTATTTGAGTAGAAGTCCTGATTCCAGGTTTCTTCTTCTTAGTAGCTTAGCTAGATGTAGTGGGGGGGGGGGGGAATTCAGTTGTTCCTATAGCAACCATCTCATATCTGCTCTCTGATACAAACTGCCATCTTTTAAAGAGACCTTAGTCCTTTTCTAGCTATAACTGTTTAAAGATTTGCTTAAACTCAATTTTCATCTTATATGGTGACTTTAGGTCCAAGGCTCTACATCAGATATAAATCCATTATACTGGAAAATGGAGTGGTGGGGTATAGTCTATAGGATGAGTGGGAAAATATAGATGATGAAAGCCATGGGCATCACTTTGAACCTACTGATACTTCCCAGATACTTGATCTTTCTACCCACCCACCAGTAAGCTGTTTTCTTAACAAACCCAAAAGAGCCTGATCCATAATTATATAAGCTATTCTTCCCTGTCCCCTCCAAAATTTTTAGCAACGGTCAGACCATATTACTGCACCATAAAGGATATTAACTTATTGTGCATTACGAGAGCCAGAAAATGAAATCTTTTGCTTCATATTAACTAGTCCAGCTTTGGTTTCAATGAAAGACCTTATAAAAACAGTATTTTTATGATGTAAGCCTACTTTCTGATGACCTAGACATAAGTAATTAATTGTATCATTACATTTACCTACTTTGGGTGATATATAGAAAATTATATCATTCATTTCATGTGATACATTGTATCAATTTAACTATATCCTGTAGATATGTATGCATATATAACTAGGTTTATGTAGTTAATATTTTTATATGTTCTTGCTGTCTACCACATTCAAATATAAGGTTATCATGAGTAGCTATTATTTCATTCTTTGTACTCGTATCCACAAGAACTAGCACAGTGCCTGGCACATAGTAGTCACTTGACAAATACTTGTTAGTTGATTGATTTCCACCTCTAGTATGAGAAAAAAAATGACAAGAAAGTAGTACATTGGAATATATATCTTATTTAAAAACTAACTGTAGTCTTTGTTTTTACATTATCTACATTTTATTCCCAAGATCACTGCCTATCAAACTGGAATTGGTATACCCAGATACTTTGGCCGGTGCTACATTATTTCCTGAATTCCAGGCTTACTCTAGCCTCTAATGAGTTGTTGGTATACTATCCATACTCGGATAATTAGATAGTTAAAAAGATCTGTGTGCTATCTCCAGTTACATAGATTGTAGTCCTTTTATGCCTGTTGCTGTTTGCCAAAGAGTTCACCTAATCTTTGGGTACCTTTCTCACTTTCTTTTGGCATGAAGGACATAGGCTCTCCTTAGCTTTGCCCTGGAACCAGCCCATCTTCTTTAATCATATATTTATTTGGTGACATTCTTCATCCAGTTTTTCATAGTTCCTTTTGTTGTGTCACAATCTCCTCACAACCACCATCTATCTCTCCATTGCCATTTGTGATATACCGTTTTCAATTCTTGAGAGACAGAAGTGTTCTGTGAGCTCCAGCCACAAGGACCTGGGTACTGATATTAAAAAAAAGATTATTTCTAGGAGAAGTACAGGGTGATTAAAGGAAATATGCAATTGCCCAAAGTCAAACCAGGTTCCACTCCTTTTTCTAGGTAATCACAGAGGTAACATGATCTCTTCAGTGGAAGAGAAAGGACTATCTGTAATACAATTATAGTTTATCTCATCACTTAAAAAGAGAATAAAATACCCCTCTGAAATAACCCAGAGACAAGCTCATCTGTCATACTTAATTACTGCATGTCTGAGCATGTGGTGTTCAGAAGACCATATGAAGTTAGAATACTGTCACAGTTTTCAAAATGGCAGTTGTTCTCCCAGGTTGCACTACATTTGAACAGCAAAGTTAGGGCTTTTATTGTCAGAAGTTAAATCCAAGTGCAATTTGCCATAAAATGTGTGCCTAATATGGGGATGTTTCTCATCCAAAAATTTGGCCAGGTGGTATAAACTGTTCAGAAACATAAATGTACCATTATATCCCTGATTGTAGGAGCTAAAGCATCCAGTGGAAGCACATATATTTCTCTACCTGAAAAAAAGTCAAACCACCTATCTGCTGGGAAGAGAATGCTAGTGCTCTTCTACAAAAGATTAGACTATCATGATAAATATCTTCTGTTTTGAATTTTTCATGGTATTATGAAGTTAGCAATGTATTCAAAACTGCTCAGTTTAAAGAAACAGAAATTATCCTGCAATAAAGTACTATTCACCTCTGCATTGCTCCAACAGTGTTATAGTGCTTCTTCTAGACATTGCAATTTGAGACCTGGATTTATCTACCATAAGCCCTAATCTTAGTATTTTGACTGTGTGGTTGTTGTTCAGTTGTTTGATTCTTCATGACCCCATTTGAAGTTTTCTTGGCAAAGATACTGGAGTGCTTTGCCATAACCTTCTCCAGCTCATTATATAGATGAGGAAGATGAGGCAAACAGTGTTGACTTGTCCAGAGGTCACATAGATAGTGTTAAGGGCTAAAATTCTAGCTAAACTGTCTAAAATATCTAATGAGTGGTCGCCAATAAATTATAAGCTTTAGCAAGAGTTAGACTTTTAAGCATTTATTAAGGAGAATAAGAATTTGGTAAAGAGAGAGAAAAAGGCCTAGATTCCTATCTATTAAAGGGAGAGCACATTTCTAGCTCCCTTCTCCGCCAGAGTCCAGAGGAAAGAGCCCCAGAGTCAGCGCCAGTCTCTTCCTTCCTCCTCCCACTAGTCCGCGTCACTTCCTCCCAAAGAAAAGACTCCTGGTCTTGCCCTCAAAGACCTTCGCTTCATGGGCAGAACTCTTCTACAGTAAGTATCCAGCAGGTGCCGTCATTCCAATCGTTACAGTCCCCCCTGTTGTTCCTCAAGAAACAAAATGTTTCCTTGATGGAACAGTAAAAACAATATAATAACTATTGCTAACTAATAATATGTGAACAACAATATAGAAAAGGAAGAGAGGAAAGTTTTGTCCAGAGGGGCGATTTTTTTTTTTGTCCTCATGAACCGACGCTTTGACATTAGTCTTGCAAAGGGAGGGCCTCTGCAGAGAATACATGTTACAGATGGTGTATATTATAACAGAAAGAGAAAAAAACAACAAAAACAACAAATCAAAACTGTTCATTTAAAGTCTCTGAAAGTCTTTTCTCAGATGTCCTCTAGGTGTAGTCGTGGAATGGAAGTCTTTTCAGGGGTTGATGTGTGGATGCTGGTAATTAGCCAGGAAATTTCCTACAAAATTGAGCTTAACACAACTTTAAAATAGCTTTGTCAATAATCAAATCAAACAATGAAAGTTTTCAAAAACATGTCTAAGGGAATTCAGAATCTTAGTTGTTACACATGAAACATATAATAAAACAAAAATTGAACCATTCTTTAAAATTATAATATTACTATAGTCCCCCCCTTATGGAGGGTAATTGAGAAGACAATTGCTGCGATATTAATTATTAAAAATAATTTTTTATCTTTGTTTCATCACTTTTTGCATCATCTGCCTAATTATCCTCATGCCATTATGAGAAATTAAAAAATCTAATATAATTGGTAACAGATGTCAAGGCCAAATTCAACACTGTATTTATCATGACACCTGAGATAATTATGGGGGTTACCATAAAAGAACAGAGAAATGATGGGATATGAGCATTCCCACACTTGAGCAGTATGTACTGCCCATACAGTATGCCAGGCTTAAAAGAGGTGGATGGAATATATGTCCATGCCACCGAACATATTGGAAGAAATTGAGTCAGACTTATTCAGATGCATGGGATTGAGATGTCCATGGCATCAGGCATATAGGAGGGAGCATAGAAGCCAGGTGTAGAAGTGAGATGGGTGGGATCAATACTTCCAGCCATCTGTACAATATTGTGGGGAAAAATAAAATAAAATATTAAACCAAGAGAATCCAACCTCAACATTTGTCAAAAGCCGTTCCCTTGGCCATACCTTGACTTCATGCATGTCTCCCCTCATGTGACAGTTCAGTGTCTGCTCTTGCATGTATTCCTCTTGTGATTGGATGGCATCTTGGCCAACTGGCATCTGATAACTCAGAATAAAGGCAATTAATGTCTTAAATGATAAGTTCCCATAATCCAAGTCTCATATGTATTTAAAAATTGAGGATAATAAATGATTGCAAAAAATGTGAATACATCTTGACTCAGAACACAATATATAATTATGCAACAATTTCAAATAATACCCCTTTTTTAAAAACTTAGTATACAATTACTTTTGTGAAAAATCTGAATATATTTAAATACAAGTTAAAGCATAACAGAATCTCAAAGAACTTTTTTTTTTTGAAAAAAGAAAACTTTTACAAATGTTCCCCTCTTTTTTTTTTTTTTTTGGAATATGCTTATCAAAAATAATACTTCTAGAATCAATTTACACTTGCCATGGCAAACAATTTGCTAGGGAAATGCTTTAAAGAGTTTGATCAAATAATCAGTTGAGAAAAAATAACAAAAACAAACAACTCAGAATATGGGAGCACAATACTCCTAGAATTAACATTGTATAATAAAATCAAAACCATCTTGCAATGTTTCAAAATTAGATAGACAAATGAATAGAAGAAAATACACATGGAACAATAAAAGACAATGAAATTCAAACTAAGGAAGTCTAAATGAATGTGAACTTAATATTAATAAGAGTATTATAAAATATAAACTTGATCACATGACTATAAAAAGCTTTTACAAATATTCTCCTTGTTTTAAAAACTAAATATAAAACACAATCTCAAAAGCATGAAAATCTCTATGAAAATAAACCCATACCATTAATTTCAAAATGTATATGTAATAGCATAGAAATCCTATGTAACCTCTGAACTGATATTAATACTCTGAGTGAATTCAGAACACCTTTGATTCCAATATCTAAAATCCCCAATACTCATATCAATAATGTGCTGCTTACTTCTACATTTCTGTAAAATATATACCCTTCCATGGCAAAAGAGGCAGAGTCTTGAACTATGTTGATTGTCATTCTTATTCAGCTTAAGTTTTTCTTCTTTAACCCCTCTATATTGTCTGTCAGTCTTTTCACCATACAAATGCTTTATAAGATTACTAATTAAAGACAAAAGCAGGTTAGCAAAATTATGAACAAAACGAGCATATCTGGAATTTAAAGAGTTTTCTAAGATTGTCTCAAAAGCACAGCCAGGCCGGGAAGGGCTGAGCCTGAAGCTGCAAATGCAGGTAGAGAAAGTTGAGCATGCGCATTAGATCTTTGGACTTCCCAGGCAGGGGAAGCAATGGGCTTGGCCATGGGAGGAGTAGAGGGTGGGGTCTGGAGAGGAGGGGAGGGACCAGCACAATTTGAATCAGACTTGATTTTGAACTCAGGCCTGGATTCCTCTTCCCCCACTTGGCCTCCAGGTGCAAGGGGATTAAAAGCTTCTAGAGGGTGGGTCATTGCCTCCAGGCATGCAAAATTAAAGCAACAATTAGTGTTAGAACTGGGAAAAGCTGCAGGAATCTCTTCAGGTTTCTCTGAAAAAGCATGGTTGGGAGAGGGAGAGATATTTCCTTGTGTGAGTAAGTTGCTGGCTCTTTTAACAAAAATAAAAAGAAAAATAGAAAATCCACAAAAACAAAGCATTAACATGATCTTATCTCCCATTTGTCTGGTTAAACAGACTAAAATCAAAAATAGGATAATTAGGGAGTTTAAAAGGTCCATTCGAAAAAATTTAAAGGAAAACACAGCCAGTGCGCCAGTACTTAGCAGTTAAAGGGAGAGGGAGGGGAAATTTCTTACCCAACCAGCAGATCAGAAGACTGAGGGTTAGCTTTCCTCTTCGTGGTCAGCCATCTGTTAAGGGCTAAAATTCTAGCTAAACTGTCTAAAATATCTAATGAGTGGTCGCCAATAAATTATAAGCTTTAGCAAGAGTTAGACTTTTAAGCATTTATTAAGGAGAATAAGAATTTGGTAAAGAGAGAGAAAAAGGCCTAGATTCCTATCTATTAAAGGGAGAGCACATTTCTAGCTCCCTTCTCCGCCAGAGTCCAGAGGAAAGAGCCCCAGAGTCAGCGCCAGTCTCTTCCTTCCTCCTCCCACTAGTCCGCGTCACTTCCTCCCAAAGAAAAGACTCCTGGTCTTGCCCTCAAAGACCTTCGCTTCATGGGCAGAACTCTTCTACAGTAAGTATCCAGCAGGTGCCGTCATTCCAATCGTTACAATAGTAAGTATCTGAGGTCCTTTATGAACTCAGGAAGATGAATCTTCTGTATACACATGGACCTATGATCATCATGCACTATCAATGCATGAACTCCAGGTCGGGAAAATCCATCTAATGTAGGCTACCAAATAATTTGTAACTTTAAGTCTTAGAGATTTGCTTAAAACTTTGAGAAGTTAAATGATTTGCCCACATTCATACAACCAGTTTGTGTCAGAGATAGGATTTGAACCCAGGTCTTCCTGAATCAAAGCCATCCCATCTTTTACCATACTATGCTACCACTCTCCTAAAGACCAGAACAATGAAATGGGCTCCCTCAATAGGTAGTGAATCCTCCCTTTTGGAGGTCTTTAGCCATAGGTTCTATGGCCACTTGTTGGATATGTTATAGAGACAATTCTTGTTAAAGTAAGGTTTGGATTAAGTGACCTCTGAGATCACTTGAAGCTCTAAGTTTATTCTCCAGTTAAACAGATGCTGTCTACAACCTTTTTTCCCCGAGTGCAATAAAAAAAAACAACAACAAAAAAACTTGTCAGTTGCTAACTATATTGGAATACTAGTTAATTGCATTTGAAAAAACAGTGTATTCATGTTTATAAAATAAAATGCTTAGGATATCTTGTGACTATCTTTAATGTCATTTATTGATCCTCTCATTATATTAAAAAGATTTAAATTGCAGAACAGTGATTAAGCAGTAAAGTTTTAAAGATACATGTAATTATATCATAAAAAGCAATTTTATGCCAGTTTTTTTATATTATCATCATCAACTTTATAACAAGTAAATGGAAGTAATGGAGATACCAAGAGGCTGGATATGGTGTCTGTTTTTTGCAGTCTTTATCCCAAGTAAAACAAATATAATATGTTTTCTGCCTATGGTTGGCAACATTTGTATCAGTTGCCTTATGAAACAGACCAAGATGTAAACTTGAAAACAAAGGCTCTCTGAGAGGGTGAATATATGGGTATAGTTTAGAGATAGAAGAAAGAATGCAACTGGATTCAGGATAATACCAAAGCAGAAATTTAGGACACTCTCAAAGTTTTAAATGAATCTGTGATTCTGGAGTTCCTCTCAGCAATGAAGATTGTAATTCATCATGGTCTGCTTATCTCTGCAATTCTTGTCCCTTGCAGTTAGTCAATAAGCATTTATTAAATACCTACTATGTACCAGGCACTAGGCTCTGTCCTGCCAAAAGTTCACCATAGTGGGACCACCCAAGTCCTGAAGGTCTTCCTCAATTTCTGCCCCAAAGTCATGAGTCAGTAGAGTACTCTGGTTGTCTACCTGTTATCTTTTCTCTTACCGCATGACCAGCACATCTTTCTATTTTTTGATGATATCTCATATTCTTCTTCTTTGGAGTTCCTCATGGGTTATGGTATAGCTTTCCTGCATCCACTATGTATTTCCTTTGACTTCTGTTAGATACTCATATTTAGTTTTTTTGGAGGTGTTTGTATCCATATCTCTCTGACATAAAGAAACACTGGTACAATCTTAATATTAAGAGATGGACCCTTACAATCTTTGGAAGCTTAAAGTCACAAGATAGCCTTGCAATTTCCTTAAAATAGTTTAGCCTATTCTCCTCCCATTCAACTCTGTAGCCAATTCATTGTCTGTTGGTATGGTCTGTCCCAGATATACATACTTATGAACAATCTTATCTTGATTAAATCCATCTTGATATTTGGGCAACAGATAGTCATCCACTGGTTTTTCCTATGTGGATAGATGAACCAAAGTCTTTGGAGTGATGATAGAGCTAGCTCTTCTATTAGACTTTGCAGTGTTCTGAGTCCTGAAGCAATCATCACAATGTTATTCACAAATAGGAGTATCTTAAACTGAAAATATTGGTAAAATTAATAAATAACAAAACTCTTAAAATTTGTTTCATTGGTAAAGTTGGTGATTTTTTGCATGTTTGAATTTTTATCTACTGACTTTGCTTGAAGCAGAAAGGTTGACTACAACCACCTCAGTCAGTTAGCAAGCATTTATTTTATTTTGTGGCTTAAAAATATTTTATTTTTTCTAGTTATATATAGAAACAATTCTTAATATTCATTTAAATTTTTTTGAGTTCCAAATTCTCTCCTCTTTCTTCCCCCCACCTTAAGAAGGCAAGTAATTTAATATGGGTTATACATGTGCAGTCATGCAAAACATATTTCCATATTAGTCAGGTTGTGAAAGAAAACACAGACCCCCTAAAAAGAACCCATGGAAAAAAATTAAGTTTTTAAAAAATGTATGATTCAATCTGCATTCAGACTCCAGTTCTTTCTCTAGAAGTGGATAGCATTTTTCAACATAAGTCTTTTGGAATTGTCTTGGAACTTTTATTAGGAAGCATTTATTAAATGCTTACTGAATGCCACCATGCTAAGTGCTTTGCAGACAGAGGGGTCTCCTTCAAGGAGTTCTACTTCTATAAGGAGAGACAACATGCAAATAATTTTGCCATGCAGTGTAAACCAAAGGGAATCTAAAAGGGAAAGCATTAGCATGGGGGAGGAAGGAAGGACAGGGTGACCTAGAAAGCCTTTTGTCAAAGGAAGGCTTTGAAGGAAACTAGGAAATCTGGGAACTGGAGATGAACAGAGAGAGCATTCCAGTTATTGGAGACAGCCAGTGAAAAGGCACAGAGTAGAGAGATTGGGCATAGGCCAGTGTAGCAGGATCATAGAGTAAATCAATGGGAGTAAAGTGAAAGAAGCCTGGTTTTAAAAAGTTTTTGCCACTAGCATATTTTATATTTGACCCTGGAGGTAACAGGGAGTAACTAGAATTTATTGAGTGGAATTGAGGGGGATGATGGGGTCAGACCTGCCTTTTAGAAAAATAATTTTGGAATCTACATGAAGGATGGATTGGAATGGAGAGAGACTTGAGACAGAGATATCAACAAGAAGGCTATCACAGTCATGCAGAGATGGGGTGGTGAGGGTCTGTACCAGGGTGGTGGCTGAGAGTGGAGAGAAAGGGATACATTGAGAGATATGGTGAATGTATAAACAAAAAGATTTGGCAATAAATTTGGATATTTGGGGTGATAGTTAGTGAGGAGTTCAGGCTGACACTGAGGTTATGAGTCTGGATGAGTGGGACAGTGGTGGTACTCCTCACAGTAATAGAGAAGTTCAGAAGAATGGGATGTTTGGGAGAAAAGATGAGTTAAGTTTTGGACATATTGAGTTGCTTTTGGAATAACCAATTTAAGATGTCCAAAATGGGGGGGGAGGAGGAGAGAGGGAGGAAATAAGGAAAGAGAGAGAGAGACAGAGAGAGAGAAAGAGACAGAGAGACAGAGATAGAGAAACAGAAAGAGAAACGGAGATGTAGAGACAGAGACAGAGACAGAGAGATTGACAAGAGATCACAGAGATGGACCTAGGACAGAACCTTGAAATATGAATCGTTGGCAGGATGGATAACTATCAAAGGACACTGAGAAGGCATGGTCAGAAAGATAGAAGAACCAAAAGAAAGTATCCAGATGAAGGTGATTGATATTACCAAAGGCTACAGGGGCAGCTAGGTGGCACAGTGGATAGAGCACTGGCCCTGGAGTCAGGAGTACCTGAGTTCAAATTCGGCCTCAGACACTTAACACTTACTAGCTGTGTGACCCTGGGCAAGTCACTTAACCCCAATTGCTTCACTAAAAAACAAACAAACAAACAAAAAAAAACAAAGGCTACAGAGAAGTCAAGAGTAATAAAGGCTGAGAAAAGACCATTTGGTTTGGCAATTAAGAGCTCATTATTGACTTTGAAGAGTTTTTTTTTCAGTTGAAAGATGAGGCTAGAAGCCTGCTTGCAAAGGGGTTAAAAGTGAGTGGTGAAGAAGAGGCATCTGGTGTCAACAGCTTTCCTAAGTGGTTTGGCTTAGAAGAGGAGAGATATAGGAAAATTGGATGTATGGTAGGATCAAATGAGGGTTGTTGGGCTTTTTTTTTTTCTTTGCTTGTTTTAAAGAATAGAGGAGACATTGACATGTTTCTGGGTAGCAGGAGATAAAAAGAGACTTATGATAGGGGAAAGAGAAAGAATGATAGAGGGGGTAGTTTTCTAGAAAAGATGGATGGGAATCGGATCAAGGGTGTACATACTTGCCTTGGCAAGGAGAAAGGTCACCTCTTCATGTGAAAACAGGTGGAGGAGATAACTGGGTAAAATGTCTGATTGATGTGAGATGAGGAGGGAAGAAGAGAGAGCTTTCAGTGAATAATCAATTTTTTGGTGAAGTATGAGGTGAGGTCTTTGGCTGAGAGAGTAGGGGTAGGGTGTGCCATGGGAGGATTGAGGAGAAATGAAAATATTTGGAATAGACACTATGGTGAGTGGAATCGCAAATTGGTTAGGGAGGAAAAGAATATTTGCTTTGCTGTAGTGAAAGCCCTGTTGATATTACATAACATAAATTTCTAGTGGCTCCAGTCATGTGCAGGATGGCAAGTATTATACAATATACATTCACAGTTAAGATGTTTGAGAGTGTAACCTAAAGAGAGAAGCTTTCCCAGAACCTTACTGAAAGGAAGGAACTTGGAAAAAGGCAAGATTAGTTTCAATGAAGGAGAAAACATGACCAGAGAGAAGCATTCTGGATTTAGTCAGCCCTCATTTTACAGAGGGGGAAACTGTCAAAAAATTAAATGATTTTCTCAAGGTCACATAGGTGACAATAATAGTTGACATTTATATAATACCTACTCTGTGCTAGCCACTGTACTAAGTGCTTTACAATTATTATCCCACCTAATCCTCCCAACAACCCTGGCAATAAGTGCTATTATTATCCCCATTTTACAGATGAGAAAACTGAACCAAACAGAGGTTAAGTGACTTCCCCAGAGTCACACAGCTAGGAAGTATCTGAGGTCAGATTTGAATTTAAGTCTTTCTGACTCCAAGCCCTTATCTAGCCACTGTACCACTTGGCTACCAGGTGATGATAAGTGGTAAAGCTGGGATTAGAATTTAGACCTTCTTACTCCAAAGCCAGCACTCTTACTACTTCATGACAAGTATAGCCTCAGCTTTGCATTTAGTTCTGAAGCTTTCTGAATGGGAAAAGGTAAATGTGAATGCCAAGGCCCAAAAGTTATTCACAAAGTCTGTCATTATGTCTTAACGGTTTAAGTCAGAGAATTCAAAGAACTGAGGGAAAATGGAGTTACCGTAAAATAAGGGTTTTCCAAAAAGCCTAATAATATTGTGTAATTGAGGTAGTTTAGGGGAGCGGTGTGTGATGGGAGAAAATTATTTAGACTTTCAAAATTACTGGGTTTGGAAATACCATACTCCTGAAATTGTGCTAAGTCTATTTCTTTAAGTCTTTTTTATAAGCAGACATTAGTGCAAAATCATATGTACTCTGAGTGATGATTGGTGAAACAGATGGGGACTTTGAGGCACTTTATGAATGTAATGGATGCTTAATAACCAGAAAGACTATGGAGCTTTTCATACCACTGGTGCTTTAAGATGGAATTCCAGGCAAGAGTGTGAAAAGCAACATTTTCTGAGTTCTACTGCTGAAATAACTACAGGGACAGAAGTCATAAATAGAAAGATGGGATTCAATCCTAAAATCGTCTATCTTTGGTTTTGATTTATGTGACTTAATAAGACATTAATAGCTGAGAGTTTTTAAGAAGTTCCCCAGGAATTGAATAATTTCTTCAAATACTTGGAATTCGGTGTGTCACTGATCCCTTAGCATTAACTGTCAGTAAGCTCAAAGTCAATCTTTGCAGATTTTGCTATCATCTGTCAACATGCTAGACTTTTGCATTGTTTATATTTTGAAGGAGAGAACCATGGAATGAATCCTAAAACCTAACATATTTATAATAATCTTCATTTATCAATTAACCTTAAGAGTCAAAAGGTAAAATAGCAAATTCCAAAACAGAGAAATCAAGGTCGCATTTTACCCCTGAAAAATGAAAGCTTTAACTGGGTACCCTAAAACTCTAGAGATTTCTTCTCAAACCAGAAGGTTTAGGTCCAGATTCAGCTTTCAACTCCTGAGACAAAATAAATTCTAAAGTAAGATGACAGCTTAATTATTGGCTGAAAAATAATTTCCTTACACAATAGTACCAATTTACTTGAATGGATGACTTCAACCACAAAATCAACTATTTCCAACTCTTTGGAAATTGTGAAATCTTGTCATTCTTTGATTATTGTGATATCTCTCCTCCAACATCAGCCTTAATTACTGTGGGTGTATGTGTATATATACACATATATATGTGTATATACACACATATGTTTGTATGTAAGGAGATAGTAAATTAAAATAGGGAAGGGAATATTTATTAAGCACTTAATACATGCCAGGCACTGTGCTAAGCACTTTGCAAATATTACAAATTTAAAAATATTATCTCCTTTGATCCTCACAACAACCCTGAGAGGTAAGTTCTATAATTATCCCCATTTAACATTTGAGGATAGATGGGTTAAGTGACTTGCCCAGAGTCACACAGCTAAGTGTTTGAGGCAGATTTGAATTCTAGTCTTCTTAACTTCAGACCCAGCACTTTATATCTACTGTGCCACAAGCCGCCTACTGAATTTTGTTTTTAAAGTTTTGTGGGGGGCAGCTGGGTGGTATAGTGGATAAAGCACTGGCCCTGGATTCAGGAGGACCTGAGTTCAAATGTGGCCTCAGACACTTGACACTTACTAGCTGTGTGACCCTGGGCAAGTCACTTAACCCTCATTGGCCCACAAAAAAAAAGAGTTTTTTGACATTGGAGACAACTGGGGTACTGAAAGCCCAGAAAAGAGCCAGTGGACTCACTCTTCTGTGTGGGAACAGCCTCCTTAACTTAATTTATTGGAATAACAGCTAACATGGTTTTTCTGCATCAGAGGTATCAGGCATATAAAACTCCAGAGTGCAGCCAAACCAGGTTGAAATGCAATTGGGAAATATTTAATAAAATTAATAAAAATATAATATAAAATAAAGTTAACTTAAGGTCACTGTGGCCCTCAGGGATCTGTTTCTGAGTTTGACATGACTGCTCTATGTAATCAATCCTAGGTTAATTTGTGTAGCTAACTGTCCTTATTTGATCAGATAATATTCTTACAAAGATTACTATAGGTAGGATTAATTATCAACCCTGATTTCCCTGTGTTGCTGGATATCAGTTGTTCAGTTGACCACCCAAAATGCTAGTTCATAAATAATGTAGGGAAAATTCACTCAGAGGGAAAATTAACTATTAACTAATTTACCTGTATTTTTATGGTGAAGAGGTTCTCAGTTGGCCAAGTTTTTCAGCAAAGTCTCAAATACTTTATTAGGTTCAAGAGGAGCTTTGAGCATAAAGCTTCCTACAGTTATTCCTAGGGTTCACAGAATTCAAATAGGGCCTCATCACTTTGTTTTAAGTTTCAATAAAATGTGCAAGTAACTGCATGGTCCTACTTATATGTACTCAATTTCCAGATGTCAGGGTGTGATTCCAAAGTGGGTCATAGCAGTTCTAGAGAAGTATCTGACCAGATGTGTTGTGTCAGGGAATTAATGCCATTTCAAATGCCATTTCCACATTCACAGCTCAAATTCCTGCTTAGAGCCCACTAATGTTCCAAACCAGTTTAAGGATTTAGTCCTCCTTTTAATCAACCATAATCTTGGGGTCCTAGAGCAAGGAATTCAAAATAAGATCCAAAACCTACTTTTAAGTGGATTCATCCTCTCAGGACCAGGACAGCTATATGCTGTTTTTTTGTTTGTTTTTAGCCATATGGTTTAAGATGGCTTTCTTGGTCTTGGAAGCATCTACATTTGAGGAACAACCCAAAAGGACCATAATGATTTCAGATCTGGGCACTAGAATTTATCTTTAGAAGTATTTGGGAATATAGTATAAGGTAAGATGAGAGTGGGGGTGAAATTTGCTAGGATATGCTCCAAGGAACATTTGTGTCAATGTCAAACTTCTGTTTTGAAGCTTTTGTTTTTGTTGCTCAGTCGTTTTTAGTCATGACCAATTCTTTCTGACCCCATTTGGGGTTTTCTTGGCAAAGATAACTGGAGTGGTTTGCCATTTCCTTCTCCGGCTCATTTTACAGATGAGGGAACTGAGGCAAACAGGGTTAAGTCAGTTGTCCAGGGTCACATAGCTAGGAAAGGTCTGAGACCTGATTTGAACTCAGTTCTTCTTGACTCCAGGCCTGGAGCCCTATCCACTGTACCACCCAGTTTCCCTTTATTCCTCTGTAAATGTTAGTAACCACCCATTACTACATAGGTAGAACTGAGTCATCCGCAATCATATTTCTAATTCTGTTTCCTAGTACAGGATCATCAGCTCATAGGAACCTAGATTTAGGGTTGAGAGGGACCTTAGAGGTCATCTAATATAACCCCTTCATTTTACAGATAAGGAAACTAAGGCCTAGAGAAATTAAAGTGTTTGTCCATGGTCACCTAGCTAGCAAGTGACAAAACTCTAAGCCCAAGTACTACTGACTCAAAGTCTAGCAGTATATGCAATACATTTCCTGAATATAGATGTGTAGAGAAACAATAGGGGCAGCTAGATATGTAATTAGAGGCTAATCTGGCTTCAGACACTTATTAGCTATGTGACCCTGGGCAAGTCATTTCACCCTGTTTGCCTCAGTTTCCTGATGTGTAAAATGAGCTAGAGAAGGAAATGGCAAACCATTCCAGTGTCTTTTCCAAGAAAACCCCAACTGGGGTCATAAAGAGTTAGACAAAACTGAAATGACTGGACAATAACAGAGAAATAAGTCAAACAATAGTGCATTCAGAGAAAGAAGACCATAGAGGTCCCAAAGGCTCTGTTCTGCATCCACTTCTCATATACTATTTCACTTTCTCATTACCTCCCATGGGTTCAATGACCATACCTATGCAGATGACGCGCAGATCTAATTTTTCAGCTCTAACCTCTCTTTTGATTTCCAGTTTCTCATCCCAAACTGCCTATCAGGCCTCTCAAACTAGATGTTCTATAGACATCTTAAACTACATGTCCCAAACTGAATTCATCCTCTTTCCTTTCCCTAAATGTTCTCTTCTTCTTAACTTCCATATTACCATCAAGGATATCACCATCCTCCCATCTACACAGGCTGGAAAATGAGGTGTCCTCCTCAACTTCTCATCCCTTACATGCTACCCACTCCATAACTCCCCCACCATATCCTTCAGTCTTTTCACATTGCAACTGCCTATGTATAGGCTTCACTGCCTTATGTCTGTACAAGCCTGCTGGTTTCTATCCCTGCCTCAAGTCTCTCCCCATTCCAATTTGTTCTCCACTTGGCTGTCAAATTGATCTTCCTAAAGTGAAGATCCAACCATACCATTCTCCTTCCTCCCTTCCCTCCATTTCATAAATTCCTTTGACCCCCGATTCCTTTCAGGTTCAAATATAAAAGTCTCATTGTCTTTGAAGGCCTTCCATACCCTGGCTCCTTCCTGCCTTTCCAGTCTTCTTTCACTTTGATTTCATTCAAATGCTTTGCCATCCAGTGATGCTAGCATTTTCACTGTTCCTCAAACATGTTTCATGTCTTTACTCCAAGCATTTCCATGGACTGTTCGTCGTGCTTGGAACTTTTTCCTCATTTCCACTCCTAGCTTCCCCAGCTTTCTTCAGATTTTAGCTGAAGTATGTCTCTTATAAGAAGTCTTTCCTAGTACTGAATCCTAGTACCTTCCCTCAGAGACTACCCCCAATTGCCATCCTATATGACATTATTCGTACAAACTCTACAGGATCTTATTGTACCATACATTCCCCACTTTTTCTGTATTATTGATCAATTTCTAAATATCATTCCAATTTGTTCAGTGATTTATTACCTGCCTCATGTTTTTTCTCCATGCCAGCCCCTTTTATGATTTTGAGGGACCTCAATATACTGACAACTCTGAAAACTTGACCACACACCAAACCTCTTCCATTGCACCATCTTCAAGTTAAGATAATTTGCCTCTTTGCCAAATTTTGTTCTTTAATTTATTTTTCTTGCCTTATTGCTATAGGTTATATTTCTATAAAGTATAGGTATATTTATGATACTATATCAATGACCTTTTCAACCCAGTTTCAGCCATACACTCCCTCTTTAGGCCTTTATAAGTGCCCCCAATTGCTCCAAGGTCTTGAAGTTTGGGATTTCACTCTCTGTCCAAATTCCTAAGCTTCCTCTTTCACTAACCCTGTACTCTTCGCTCTACAATGCCTTGACATATCCTTATTCTCTTAGTCCATCCTTCCCAGTAAGCTTTGTTCCTATACCACTCTTGATACCATGGTCTTACCATTTTAGTGTTTCATTAGCTGCTACCTTAGAATCCCTTGCTTCCCTGATCTTCCACTGTTGCTGACTAGTGAATCCTGATCACAGGTCAGATAGGAATAGTCCTGGTGACATCTCTTCTTCAGGCTGCCAGAAGAACTAGTGTACAACTCCAGCTAGGCTCAACCTCTGACATAAAGGCACCTCCTCTCCAGTATGACTATCGTGTCTATGTTAAGAATGTGATCCTTCTCTCCCTAGCCATTTCCTGGCAGTGAGTTACCACTATGTAATAACTAACTTTATTCCCAGAAGGACAAAGTATCTTCTAGAAATTTGTGTTTCTTAGAGAATACCCTGCAAGGGCCATTTACCATTCAGGTAAATATGGTAATTCAAGCAAGGGGAGAAAGAAAAGTGTGTTGTGGGAAATGACTCAGGAGAAACGAACTAACTTCCTTCTTTTAACTAATTTTCTCTCATTTTGATTTTAGACTGTAAGTTTGGGTAACTGACAGGAATTTGTACTGTTTACATCAACCCAAGTAAAAACTGGAAAATGAGTACCTGGTGATAGGTTGTTTTTTGTTTGTGTGTGTTTTTTTCTTAAATCAGGAAATGGAATACTTGCATTCATTTCAATTATAAGACATGAAGGAGAGTGAGAGGTTTTTTCCCCTCCAACTTACAATATTCATTCTTTTTGAAAAGTCACTATCAGATATATTAATTTTTGCTAATCAGTGTTTTTATATGCGAGATGCCAATAGGTTTGCCAACAAAATTCCCTCTTCCTACTCCACTGTTGTAACAGAATGTCACAGGGAAAATGACCAAAAAAAGTTCTTAAATAACTAAACAACAAACTAGATAACATTTCCCATAATTATTCAGGTAATTTAACAAATTCCTAATAACTGTTGAATTTCAATTCACACTTTTAAATTATCTTTTATTGTCCCAAAGAATAAGGTGTTGGGGCAGCTAGGTGGCATAGTGGATAAAGCACCAGCCCTGGATTCAGGGGGACCTGAGTTCAAATCCAGTCTCAGACACTTGACACTTACTAGCTATGTAACCCTGGGCAAGTCAATTAACCCTCATTGCCCACCCCCCACACACACACACACAAGGAAAGCAAGAAACAGAAATTATTGTTATAGAAATGTTAACAGAAATTTTCACTATGCACAGTCAAGATTACAAATCCTTTGGGGTAAGACCTATGTCTTATGCTTTTTAATATAGTACTGGCTGATAGTTGTATAGTACTGTAGGGTTTGTGAAACACTTTATGTACATTATTCATTTAGGACTTGGAACAATCCTGTTAGGCAGTTAAAGCCAGTTTTCATAGCTCCATTTTGTAGATGAGGAAAATGAGGCTCAGTGATTTGCCTATAGACAAGCTAGTGTCAGAGGAAGGATTTAAACCCAATTCTTCCTAGTTCTAAATCCAGTGCTCTATCCATTCTGTTATACTGCCTCATTCTCCTGCAGAGCCTGACATGGTGCATTATACAAGGTTGCTGATTAATAGATATTTCTTTGCTTGAAACTCAGAACAACTTGAGAAGCTGGTTCTTCTTCCTCAACCTCTTGCATGATGAAGCTTTCCTATTCAGGAAAAATAATTTTATTCATTGAATAAATTCATATGTGAGTGCTTACTATGTACAAGGTACTATTTGACTTTGTGAGAGCTACAAAAACATATGGTCCCCACCCTCCAGAACTTGTCAAGCTAATGGAGCAAGATACCAAGCCCTAGTCTTTTCTGCCTGTGTATCTCCTTTTTTGGAGATGGCAGGAGATATATATTTTTAAAAGGTCAACTTTTTTTTTTTGGTGGGGCAATGAGTGACTTTCCCAAGGTCACATAGCTAGTAAGTGTCAAGTGTCTGAGGCCACATTTGAACTCAGGTCCTCCTGAATCTAGGGCTGGTGCTTTATCCACTGCGCCACCTAGCTGCCCCCCAAAAGTCAACTTTTTCAAAGTCAAATAGGAATTCTTGGGGATTTGACCTAAAATACTTGGAAATGTGGATAGTTCAGTAATGATCTTTTACAGAATTCTTGAGCTGGATGGAACTTACGTACATACCTCTGCCCCTAGGCCAGATCATACCTAAACGTTCCTGAGCAAGTAATTATTCTCTTAAAGAAGACCTCCAGAAAATGACATCAACTTCCCTCATTAACCCATTCTAGTGTCTTAGTAGTCTTACCAGTTTTTCCTCTAGCAGCAATTCAAGTTCAGTAGATGTTCTTATGTGAAGAAATCATTAATTATGACATGAGGCAATTTTTCAAGTGGTGGTTTCTTTTCATTTGAAAACCAATGTTGTTTTCATTATAGGATTTTTTTTCCCCTTTGTATCCTATGGTGGCTGGAACATAGTAGGCATAAATGAGCATTGATTATCTCCCATTTCAGTGCATCACTATGCATATCCTAATTTTTGTCTCATTCCCCAGATTACCTTAAATGATTTTGCCTTGAAGTAAAAAGACTTGTAGCCAATTGGGGATAAAACTAAAGAATTGTAATCGTATCTGTTGAGTCTACAGTAACTAGGTTTGAAAATGTTCATAGTTTGTTTTTCTGTGTTCTCAAACATGCAGGGTAAGGAAGGAAACAATCCCCACCTAGGCTTGATCTTAACTCTGAATGGAATTTCACATCTGAGCCCTGTGTTCTTTGGTTCCTAACTTCGGCTTCTTAGTCTGTTCCACATTAAAAGTCTGGAGGAACAATGCACATAACCAGGCGATGCATTTTACTTGTTTTCAGAGATGACATTTCTGTCATCTCCTATCAGCAAAACCTTCATAGCCCAAAGTTTTAAGCTGTCATCACTTGTGCCTATGTCCAGTAATGCTGTCACTGTGCAGTAGTAAAATGTATGTACCTGGGCAGTAGTAAAACTTCTTAGACTACAGAAGGTATCACTGTTATAATCTATGGGCGGGGTATTGTTCCTTTGGCAACAAACATAATAAAATTTTTAACAACCATAAGATTCATTCTTGGCAATGTTCTCTGGATGATTTAATATACTGTAATCAAGGGAAACTATTCTGCTCTTTAATTAAGTCTTGCTATGGTATACAGACCAGGGAGATACTTGTGGAAAACATTTGGCCAGATTTATAGTATCTATGTAACTGAAAGTTTGCTTTTATCCTCTTGAACACTTTTGCATGTTCAGTTTTGCCGAGTTTTGGCTGTAATTTTGCCAGGATGTTCAGTTGCTTAGGCTGTGTATATTTTGTGTAAAGTGATCACAACAGGGAGAGATGGCATGCTTTGGATTCCAGAACAGCTATGCAAGCTTGCAATTGAAAGCACGCTTCCAGTTTGTCAGGGCTTCATGATAGACCTGGTGACACACTAGCCTTTTCACAGAGATCCTTCGTGTGTGCGTAAGTGCAGGAAGTGTGGCTTCAAATCTGCTGTGGGGGAAATCTGAGCCACTTCTCTGTCGGCAGCTGTGTTTCAAAGCCTGGATGAGTTCTTTTTAAATTTTTCACAGGCTGCTAGGGTGAGTTTTGTTTTTATTTAAAAAAAAAACCCAACATACATGTACAGGCTCCTTTCTTGCCCTTCTTTCTCCTTAGTCATTGTGGTATCCTCTGAGTGTTCCAAAGGACACATTCTATATTATCTAAAGTAGTGTTGTGGGACTATTCTAATAGGATGTTAGTAACTGGATTATTTCTTTTCTCTGCAGATTTTGTGGAGGTATATTACTTTGTCATTATGAGATGTCGTCTCTTGGTGCTTCCTTTGTGCAAATCAAATTTGATGACTTGCAGTTTTTTGAAAACTGCGGTGGAGGGAGTTTTGGGAGTGTTTATCGAGCCAGATGGATATCACAAGACAAAGAAGTGGCTGTAAAGAAGCTGCTCAAGATAGAGAAAGAGGTAAGGCTTTTGCTTATCTTTTTTTCTTCTTCTATTATCAGAGCTAACTTTGATGACATTTATTATGTAAGCTTCTCCTATCAGAGGGGATGTGAAGTAGTATGTGGGGCTGATCCATGGAACTTTCCTGATCTCATCCTGGGAGCCCCATAAATAGAAATTATTGCAGTGAGTGTGCTTTGAGGTTGCATTCTCCTAGGGGTCATCTCAACTGAAAGGATTTCTTTCCATGTTATAAAAAAACTTCATGTTCCCTGGCCCTTACATGGAGCAAGGTGAGACTCAAATATTTCTCAGAAGCAAGGTTTTCACTCCTCTGACTGGTTGGAGGGATGCTAGAGAGCAATAAGGGAAGTTTGTATTCCCCTTTACCCTTTTCTCTCTAAGACATTTATACTGATTGCAGTAGCCTTAGAATGACGGCCACAGTTAATTGGTTTTGAAAGTTATATTTTGTCCTAAGACTTAAATCCCCAGCTTTAGGCACATGCCCTCCACTAGCACCTGTCGTCACTTTTTTCTACTACCAACCAACAGAGAAATCCTACCCTATGAATTAGGCCAAAGACAAGGATCTCTCTTGGAAAGAAATTGAAATGTACTTGAGAAGTCTGAAGTTTCATCTTATCCACCTTTGTCATTCAATGCAGTATCTTTTAATGTTCAAATCTATGTTGGAGATGCTATTCAGCTTTGGTCTTTTACATACAAAGTTACAGTTGTAAAGTTGGCCCTTATGTATAATCCTCCATGTACAAATTCAATTTCTACCAACTTCTAGCAAAATTCTTTCTCCTCTCAGAGATCCATGGTTCCTCCCCATGATGGGGGATCTCAGGACGTTGCCAGTCCCATATTTACATTGACCAAAACATGGTCATCCCAGTTCCCAAAATGCTTCTATCTCTCCATGAAAAGGCACTAAAACTCAACAGCCACAGTCAGCCTCAGGACTTAAAACACCAGTAAAACATGCCAGCCTTCATAAGCCTCAGGATTCATTCCATGTTCCTATAAATCCATGTGCAATCCCCAGGATGACCATACTGTGAGTTAATATTTTCATTCTACCCATATATCTAATCACTTTTTCTCACAGAGGCACACTGACTCAGTTACACTACTTTCCTTCTCCGCAGCTACCATGTTACTTTACTCATTCAATTATTGCCCTACAATCCCCTGCAAACACACTTAAGGGCTGGCTCTCACCACCAGGCCAAAGCATGATCACCAAGGTTGACATTTTGATGTTCTTTTATAGGCTACGGAGTAATTATCAGTTATGGGAAGCTGTGCACCTCTTTTGCCTTCTACACACAGCTATTTGCCTATCAAGTTGGGGCTTCCCCAGAGCCAAACACCTTTCTGGGCTAAACTTCTTCACCTAGAACATATTAAGGATGACTTTTATTATCTTGATTTGGGTGGTCCCCAGTCACATCACTAATTAGATACTGGTGCAATTCCATCATTTTGGCTAAGTATTGTTATCCCAGATATATTTATAACCTGAATGTTTCCAGAAATAACCTTTCCATCTCCCTGACAGATATCATCTTTTTTCCATTAATTACTGCCAGTAAGCCATAACAATTGATTAGGAAAGACAAACGAAAGGGCAGCACCATAAGGAGTTGCTTTCCAGCTGTTCCATGTGATTACCAACTGTGTTTCCACTGGGTGAAGCCAGGTCAGAAGGGCTAGGATAACTCTTCCTTAGAGTATCTGTAGGATTTCTAAAGCACTTAAGACATGGGAGTTCTGAAAAACCAGTGTGTACCTAAAACAGGAGAGCAGTGTGAAGTAAAATTATAGGGTTTAGTTCTTTCTTTCCTTCTAGATCAAAAAAAAATATTTGAATGCTAGCCAAGTAATAAAACAGTCTTTTACTCTATGCTGCACCTAAGGCCTTTCATCTGATCAACTCAAAGAACTTTATAGGGGATAGGGACTGGACCTGTCAATTCATTGATATATAGAAGTCCTAAATAAGGAAATTCACCATCAGTGCAGGTTGGAACCTCCTCTGCAACTTATAGGCTTAGAGCAAGGGTTTTTAACCCAGGAACCCCAAGGTCTTTGGATAAATTTCAAGGAGTCCATGAATTTGGATGGGGAAAATATACATTTTTATTTTCCACTAATCTCTAAGTGGCACAGTGGACAGAGTATTGGTTCCAGAGTCAGGAAGACTCATCTTCATGAGTTCAAATCTGGCCTTTACACTTAGCCATCTGACCCTGGGCAAGTCACTTAACCTTATTTGCTTTGGTTTCCTCAACTGTATAAGCTGGAGAAGGAAATGGCAAACCACTCCAGCATTTTGTTTTCTTTTGTTTTGCAGGGCAATGAGGGGTAAGTGATTTGCCCAGGGTCACACAGCTAGTAAGTATCAAGTGTCTGAAGACGGATTTGAACTCAGGTCCTCCCGAATCCAGAGGCGGTGCTTTATCCACTGTGCCACCTAGTTTCCTCCCATATTCCAGCATTTTTGCCAAGAAAACCCCAAATGGGGTCAGAGATTTGGACATGACTGAAAAAAGTGACAACTGAAAAGTCTCTAAATGAAATTTAGCATTTCCTTCAATTATTTTAAAATATTAGTCAGAGGAGGGGACCATAGGCGTCACTCTCCTACCAAAAGGGTTAAAGATGTACAAAAAAGGTTAAAAGTCCCTGACTTAGAGGATTGTCTAAGAGATTACGTGGCTTGCTTGGGGTTACACAGCAAGTTTACATCAGAAGCTTAATGCAGGTCTTCATGGCTAGCTCTCCATCAACTTAGTTATACTACCTTTAAAAATTCTTTGTAGACAATGTGTGCCCATTTTTTAGGTTGGGAAATTTAGCTATTTCATGTAGATCCTACTTTGTGTTGGAGGTCAAACTAGTGATGATGAAAGGAATAGAAACAAGCTTCAGAATTCTAGTCCCTTGACTTTACTTTCCTACTCAAGAAACTCCTACTCAAATATCACTTCCAGAAGCAAATATAAAATCCTGGTTGGCATTTAAAGCCCTTTTAACCCTCTCCCTACCACAGACTTTCCACTCTTCTTATGCATTATGTGCCTTCAGCTATCCCTTTCTCCCTCACCAGGTACGATGCCACCCAGTGACATTGGCCTTCTTGTTATGCCTCAAATAAGGCAGTCCATCTCCCAACTGACTGACCCTTATACATCGAATTCTCCCATTCCTTACCTCCACTTTCTGGCTTCCCTGACTTTCTTCTAGTCCCAACTAAAAGCCTACCTTCTATAGGAAACCATTCCCAATCTCCCTTTGTTGATTATCACCAATTTATCTTGTGTGTGTGTGTGTGTATACATACACACACACATACATATATATATATACATGTATGTATGTATTTTGTACATAGTTGGTTGCATGTTATCTCCTGTTAGATTGTTGTTCTTGTTTGTTTATCCTTCATTCTCAAAGAGGACCATGACATCAGGGTGATGCCATGACTTACTTGGAATTGGATTTAAGTGAGGGAGGACTGTGCAAAATCACCAACCTCATTCTTTCCTCCAGAGCCATCTGGTTCCAGTGGCAAGATAAATATCAGAACAACTGGAGATGGCCTAGGATGTTTAAGGCAATTGGCACTGAGTTACTTGCCAAGGGTCACACAGCTAGTAAGTGTCTGAGGTGAGATTTGAACTCAGATCCTCTTGGCTCCAGAGCCAGTGCTCTATATACTACACCACCATTGCCCCCCATCAAAATTAACTGGTTAGAATATGAGATCCTTGAAAGCAGAGTCTATCTTTGGCCTTTATTTCTATCCTAGCACTTAGCATAGTAGGCTCTTAATAAATGTTGCTTAGGGGGCAGCTAGGTGGTGCAGTGGATAAAGCACCAGCCCTGGATTCAGGAGGACCTGAGTTCAAATTCGGCCTCAGACATTTGACACTTACTAGCTGTGTGACCCTGGGCAAGTCTTGCCAAAAATAAACAAATAAACAAACAAATAAATAAATAAATGTTGATTTACTTAACAAAAGAACTGCTGTTTTACAGTAAAAGAAAAGCAACCAAATGCATGACAGTTTTAATCAAATATTTATTCAGAGAAGCATATAAAGGTGTTAATGTCTGGGTATGTCATGCAACTTCATTAGGGAGTCAACATGGTATAGCAGAGTTAATTTCAGTGATACCTCAAGTACTTGAAAGCACCTGAAGTACTTGAAAAAACAAGTTCACAGACTCACGGTTAAAGACTCACACCCTAAAGTTACCTTTATATATTTTCTGACCGGGGCAGCTAGGTGGCGCAGTGGATAGAGCACTGGCCCTGGAGTCAGGAGGACCTGAGTTCAAATCCAGCCTCAGACACTTGATACTTACTAGCTGTGTGACCCTGGGCAAGTCACTTAACCCCAATTGCCTCACCAAAAAAATAATTTAAAATATATATCTTCTGACCTATATATTTATATTTGTGAGGGCATATAGGTGGTACAGTGGATAGAGTGCTGGACTTGACATCAGAAAGACCCATCTTCCTGAGTTCAAATCTGGCTTCAGACACTTACTAGCTATGTGACCCTGGGCAAGTCACTTAACCCTCTTTGCCTCAGTTTCCTCATCTGTATAATAAGATGGAGAAAAAAATGGCAAAGCACTCCAATATCTCTGCCAAGAAAATCCCAAATGGAGTCACAAAATTCAGACGTGATTGAAAATAACTGAACAACAAATATATTTATATATTACCTTCCTTGCTGGAATGTAAACTCATTGAGGGCAGGGAATATTTTACTTTTCTCTTTGTATCCCTAAAACTCAGCATAGTGCCTGGTACATAATATGTATTTAATAAATCATTATTGATTCATTGTAAATTATATTGAAGGAGTCAACATTTACTGAATCAATAGGAGTTGAATGGCGTTTAAGATAGTCAGATATAGCAACATTAATTATTGGAAAGGAAAATATATTTACTTTATAAATTATCACTATACTGTATGGCACATGTTCATATTAGCTGTTAGAATATTGTCAAGGTAGCTAGGTACAACAGTGGTTAGAGTACTTGACTTGGAATCCCAAGTTTGACTCTTATGCTTACCAGCTGTGTGGCCTACCATAGGGAACTTAGTTACCCTGTCAGCCTCATCTGTTAAATGGGGATAGTAATAGCACTTTCCTCACAGAGTTGTTGTGAGGACCAAGGGAGATGACATGTTAAATGCTTTACAAAATCTGAACGTGCTATATAAGTGCTATCTGTTGTTATTGTTACCATTGTTATTGTATTGCTGATATATTCTGATAATAATTGTGGGTGTATAATGGGAAGAATAGCTTCCCAGTCTTGTATATGTGGCCTAGCTGCATTAAAATTAATAGCTCACCTGTGTATATTTCTTTACAGTTTATAAAGTGCTTCCTCCCAGCCCTATGAAGTAGACAGTACAAGCATTATTAGGATGCAACTGAGGCTTAGGGAGTTTAGGAAGGTGGTTGCACTGTTAGAGATAGATCAAGTTTTTGAAACTGTATTCTGATGGTAAATCTTTCTATTACACACTGAGTCTTTCTGTTACACCAAGGTGCATGGAGGACTAAATCAGAAACTTGTTTTCCCTGGCAGAAATGTTTACTACACCTGGTTATTTTTACACAATGTGATTTTCCTTTGTGAGAAGACATAAATGTTCCAAGGTAGAAAGTGCATAAATAAACAACTAGTAGTTTTGGAAGCTGTGGAGCATTATCTGCCTCAAAACATACTCATGTAATTAGAAATACAGTGGAAATATAGTGTAGCTCACTCTCCATAAATCTTTAACTTAGAATTACATCTAGAGAAAATATATCACTTATTTTGAAGTGGCCTTTTGTCCTTTTGCATAAAGTGGTGGTTACAGACAAATATTAGGTTTGAAAACATTTAATTAAAAATCCTACTTCTGCCAACCATTGTTATGATAAATTACTTTCCATAAATTTTTTTAAAAACTCTTTATATACTAATGAATGTACTGGAGAACAGATAATAACAGATAATAAAACATAGTATCTTGTAGCCAAGAGGTGGAGGGTTACTAGAATAGAATAGAGTATACATTGCTAGATGTGGTATCAGATGTTTCTGCTTGGTTGTTTTGATTGTTGTTGTTGCTAGAGAGGGTATTATGGGGGTGGGGAGTGGGAAAGGATTGAAATGCCCTTGATGGAAAGACAAAAGAAACCAATAAAACATAGCAAAAATAAATAAAATCCTCTTCACGTACCACATCTCACCGCTTTTCCTGTTTCAGCATGTGCCTCTGAAGTGCTTAATACTGGTTTCAACATGGCTGTTCTAGAGTCTGACCTCTGTTGTGCATCAGCCGTGGGTCTTCTAACTTGTTTATGTTATTTGCAGATTTGCTTACAATATTTCTTTATTTTGTAAGAAGTTTTTAAGGCAAAAAAGAACAATGTAGTTCCAGGGATAGCTACATACCAGAAGTGTGTATGTACATGTATGTGTGTATGTATATGTGTTTAGATATAGACAGATCGATCTATCTCCTAGTATCCATTTGGTAAATTCCAGATGAACAGAGAATGATCTCTTTGGAAAGAAATGTAAGCAGTAGGGGAAGGGTGTTGGATGGTGTGGAATTGAAAAACCCAAAAGGACAACCAATTAAAGTGTTGTTATTGAAAACACTCAAAGGGGAAAGAACCATGCTCTCACAAGTATAAACGGTTCATCAGCTTCACAACATGAATTTTAAAAAGATCATTTTCCTATTTAATTCTCCTCTGGTAGTACTATAGTTGACATTTTGCTTAAGACATGTCTGCACAGGCTTTTGCTTTGAGATTCTGAAAGCCTGTGTGTTTCTTTGAATTCTTTTAGTGTTAAAATAGTGGTAGGAAGAGAGATTTACAGACTAGTAGGGAAGAAACAAGATGTGGTTTTTAAAGGATGATGGAAAGAAATGGAATTCTTATGTACTGAAATAAAAAGTCTTGTCTTCATTTAACTAACTTTTGCAAGGCACTTTTACTTTCACTCCCAATTTCTACCAAAGGCTAGCAAGGGAAGTAATGCTGGAAGGCAGAAAAATTAGTTTCACAATTTTGTGTAGCACTGGATTGTATTTCGAATGTTTGTAGCTGAAGAGAGAGGATTATTATGTAAAATCTGTGTCTCAGTAGAAGGGGAAAAAAATAACAGTAAAACAAAAGACAAAAATGGAAAATGAAATGGATACTGAACTTGGACAGCACTAAAAATAGAGGCGATCTTTTATATACACAGTTTATAGATATTGAGTACTTGCTGCTGGCTCTGAATGACCTCCCTTCTGGGAGGTTTTCATTGGAGGGCAAGTTTAATATTATCATTTTATTAGATCATTAGAAGAACTTCCCTACCCCCACCCTTCCCCATCCTGCTTCATGGATTTGTAGGCTAAAGATTGATTTTGCAAGATCTCTTTTCTTAACAACTAGAGTTCTAGGAATCCCATTTTAACTCTTCATTCCCCTCTTATCTTTTCTCAAGAATGTAGTGGACAAGGAAAGGAAAACTGGGTCTTTTACCTTTACAATGCTCTCAGAAGTCTAATTCAATGCTTATACACATTTTTTGCTTGATAAATATTGTTGACAAATTGGTATCACTTCTTTGATCCATCAAGATCCTCCTTCATAGTCACTTCTTTTTTTCCCAAGAAGTCTTGGAGTAGGGGGCAGCTAGGTGGTGCAGTGGATAAAGCACTGGCCCTGGATTCAGGAGGACCTGAGTTCAAATCTGGCCTCAGACACTTGACACTTACTAGCTGTGTGACCCTGAGCAAGTCACTTAACCCCCATTGCCCTGCCCCCCAAAAAAGATGTCATTTAGTAGAGAAAGATCATAGATCTAAGGCTGTAAAGATGGTCAGATGCCATCCAGTCCAGTTTCCTTATCTGTAAGATACTTACTCCTCATTTATAACTGAGTCCCAGGGAGATTCTGTCCCTTGTTCTGGGAATTCTCTCCCTTCTTATCTCCACCTCCTGGTTTTCCTGGCATTTCCAAGTCTGAGCTAAAATCCAATTTTCTACTCTTTCCTGGTCTCCTTTAATGCTAGTACCTTCCCTTTATTGATTATCTCTAATCTATGCTGTATATATAGACATGTGTATATATGTGTGTGTGTATCCTTGTTTGTATATAGTTACTTGCATGTTGTCTCCCTTATGACCTCTTTGAAAATAGGAACCTTCTTTCTGCCTTTATTTGTATCCCCAGTGTTTGACACGTAGTAGGTGCTTTAGAAATTTATATTGACTGACTAACATTCCCAAGACTAAACAGGTGGTTGACATCACTCATGGGACTGTAGCCCAAGTCCTCTGACTCTTAAGCCAATGCTCTTTCCACAAGGCTGCAGGATGAAAGAACTTCTTCCACTCACAGAAGCTGAGGAATTCCACTCCCATTTATCTCTTTCTATCTAGCCTTTTTGTTTCAGAAGCTATCATATTTAAAGGAAGTATCATATACTTTTTGCAAATAAACAGTGATTTGCCCCCTACTTTATCCACTTTTATTTCATCATCTTATTTAGCTAAATCTGCCAGGATATAACCTGGCACATTCACCTACATGGTGATGATGTAAAATAAGGGGTTTGAATTAAATGAATTTTAATTTTTCTTCCAGATCTGAATCTATAATCTTAGGTTTGATAGTATTTTGCCTTCAAACCATTTAATCTTACCTGGACTATGTCACCTCCCTTCAATATTCAACTAGCTAATCTGATTGAATCAATTCCTGCTACTGGATGTTATTAGGTGTAATAATCTTTTATTTCTACCCAACATTTTCAGTTAGGCTTTCTATGTGTAACTCAAAGGAAGGAAGGGTAAAATTCTATATTCATTGTCAGGATGAGTCAGGAGACATGTTTTGAAAAGATTGACTCTTAGGCTATAAAATCACTCCATGTAGGGGCAGCTAGGTGGTACAGTGGATAGAGCACTGGCCCTGGAGTCAGGAGTACCTGAGTTCAAATCCGACCTCAGACACTTAACACTTACTAGCTGTGTGACCATGGGCAAGTCACTTAACCCCAATTGCCTCACTAAAAAAAAAAAAAATCACTCCATGTAAGGTTCCACCTTCACTTAAGTGCTGATTCTCTCTTGGCATCATATAGCACAGTAACCTCAGACTTGAGAATTGCAAGTATACATCAGGAATAAATAATAATAATAATAACTACATTTAGATGGCACTTCAAACTTAATCCAGTGGGGTGGTAGCATAAATATCAACATTCCTATTTTGAACATAAGGAAATCAAACCTTAATGAGAAAAACCAGCTTGCCCAAGGTTACAAATGTAGTAAGTGGCACAGCCACGTCTTGAACCCTGACCAGGCAATTCCAAAGCCAATGTTCTTTTGAGGGGGAACATAGACATAAAGTACCAATTGCTATGTTGGAAACACAATTATCACCACCATATCCAGAATACTCTCCAGATTTTAATATGACTAATAATTGATTATTGGAAATGGCACATCTTTATATAGGGATAGAGATGGAGGAAGAAGGGCAAATATGTGATTTCACTCATATAGGGAACTCCTTGGTAATAAAACACTGGCCCTGGATTCAGGAGGACCTGAATTCAAATCTGGCCTCAGACACTTGATATTTACTAGCCGTATGACCCTGGGAAAGTCACTTAACCCTCATTGCCTCATAAGAAAGAAAGAAAGAAAGAAAGAAAGAAAGAAAGAAAGAAAGAAAGAAAGAAAGAAAGAAAGAAAGAAAGAAAGAAAGAAAGAAAGAAAGAAAGAAAGAAAGAAAGAAAAATTCCCTCCACCAGAGAAGGTGGACACCTTGTGTGCAGCCTCTCAGTTTGGACAGTTGCTTATACAAGGTCACACAGCCAGTAGTATGTACCAGAGGGAGATTTTGAACCCGAGTTGTCCTGTTTCCTAGACCAGTTTCCACTAGTCTGCCCTTCATATTTTGTTTACCTATGTTATCACAGATTTAGAATTGGAAGAGACTGCAGAGATCACCTAGTCTAACCTTTTGATTTGGGCAGTGGGGAGGGGGGAGGTTGGTGAGGCAATTGGGGTTAAGTGATTTGCCCAGGGTTACACAGCTAGTAAGTATCAAGTGTCTGAGGCCAAATTTGAACTCAGGTCCTCCTGAATCCAGGGCTGGTGCTTTATCCACTGCGCCACCTAGCTGCCCCTAACCCTTTGATTTTATAGATGAAGCGACTAAAGCCATGAGGAGTGGACTGACCTGCACAAAGGTCACACAGGTTGTAAATAACAGTGGATGGATTTGAACTCAGATCTTCTACAGTGTTCTTTCTACTACACCGTGCTGCATTTAACTTGTAGTTGTTCAGTTGTGTCCAACTCTTTGTCACCCCATTTGGCATTTACTTGGCAAAAATACTAGAGCAGTTTGCCATTTCCTTCTCTAGCTCGTTTTATAGATGAAGATACTGAAGAAAACAGGGTTAAGTGACTTGCCCAGGGACACACAACCAGCTAGTGAGTGTCTAAGGCCAGATTTGAACTCAGGAAGATGACTCTAGGCTTGGTACTTTATCTTCTATGTCCCTAGCTGCCTGCTGCATTTAAGACAAATACCTAATTTCTGTAGAGGGAATTGTAAAAATTGCTTTTTTAAAAGGGGAGATTTTATTTCACTGTGCCTTACTGAAAAATTTTAAGCTCATCATGAACTATCCTGATAAGTAGGGGCAATATGGTGTTTGGTTTTAGTAATTAGTACCACCATCCATCAATCCAAAAGCCTATGTTGAAAACTTTGCATGGCACTTTACAAAGAATCTACAGAAATTTCTGTCATCTGGAACTTTACAATCTAAGACAAAACCTGAGGTAAACAGTTACAAAAGAGATACAAACAATCAAACATACTAATCAAGGACATAAAACCTCAGAACTGGAAGGTACCTCAAAAATCCTTTAGTCCAACCCCCTCAATCTGCAGAAGAGGAAAGAGGCACAGGGTGGCCCAAGGTCATGTAGCTAACCTGTGGCAGGGAAGAGAATCTAAGGCTCCAAGTCCAGAATTCTTTGATCTATTCCCTGAATTAAATGATTAAATATCATACATTTGTAATATGTACGGCAGATATTAATGCTGATATAGTTAGGGTAATTGGTAAGGGGGAGTAATTAGAGAGATGTATTTAGATGGCATGGGGTCAATGGAAGTGTGATAAACAAAAGATATGAATAATATGCTGTCCAGTATCTGCCTACATAGTAGCTGTCTCTCTGGTTCTAAGGAGACAACCATTTCACTAGTCAACAAGCATTTATTAAGTCAAGTCAGCAAATATTTATTAAGCATATATATATATATATATATATATATATATATATATATATAATTATCTGCCAGAGTCTGTATGTACTAAGCACAGCATAAACATGAGAACTTGTTTAAAAGCACATATTTTATTCTTAGCCTATTTGGATATAAAATTTGATTTTTGAAATGGTTGGTGTGGTCAGAAAAGTATTTTATCCAAAAACTGTCTTGCAAGACAAAACCCTTCTTACTCAAGTGCTCTGCTAAGGCAAACTGAAATGGAAGGAAACAGAAATTTAAGGGATTGGGGAGATAGGATGGAGAGGAGAAAAATTAAGCTGAATATGAATACAGTTGTTGCTTTAGATTTCCCTGAAAAGTTTGTTTGGCCTCACTTGTAGTTAGCAGGAAGCCTAACAGATGCATTCTAACATACTCAAATGTATGACATTGTGTTGCAGTCAAAACAATGAGTATGTTCCAGTAGATAGATAGATAGATAGATAGATAGAGAGAGAGAGAGAGAGAGAGAGATAGGGAGATTAGATAGAGAGATAGAGAGGTAGAGAGAGAGACTATGTAGAATATATGTAGACTATATATAGACTATATACACACACAAATTTATGATTACTGTTACATATACATTACAGTATATATACACAGTATATATACATATATGTTACAGTATATATTACCATATGTATTACTGTATATTACAGTTGATGTATATGTATATATGCTGTGTGTGGTTATACTGTTTATGTATGTATACAGTTTATGTATATATTGTAATATATGGTAACATACATATATAAATATAGTGTGTGTGTGTATATATATATATATATATATACACACTGTAATGTATATGTAACAGTCATCTTATGTATGTCTAGAAGGAAATTAAGTTTCATCATGCGACTGAAATAGTTTCTAAGGAACTCAAAACCTGAAATCAAAGCCCAATATGGAAGGAGAAGTAAATACTGGGAGAGGGGGAAGAACTCCCTCCACCACTTACCCACTTTTTAAAATTTCATAAGAGATATAATTCAACTTCTGCTTTAAAAATAAAATCACTTTCTTTGGCTTAATAAAAACAATTGTTGTAGCCTTGTAGTCTTAAGGTCAGACATTCTCTATGTATTTCTTGTCAAATTGTATCTGAACAACTTCTCTTCTTCTTCTAAAAACAGCTTCCATATCTCCAAAATCCTTTGTGACCACAGGAAGTCATCTGCTCCTTGATATGTAGCAACCATGTGACCAAAGTAGTGTGAGCAACAGTAGAATACTGGGAGATAACATCAAGGCATTTGTGGAAGAGAGCTCTGTGATAACTTTCTTTTTTATACATAATAATTTATTTTCCCCCAATTACAGGTTAAAAATTTTTAAAAACATTTTTAGAAAAGTTTTGAGTTCCTCTGTGATGACTTTTAATAGGCTACTGAGGCTTTCAGGCTATGTTGGCCTCTACTCAGTCAGTCACTCTGGCCTTCTTAAAGTCATCTCATAATTCATAATTTATACTTCCTAATCTCAAATGTGCCCTCACTGCACGGAGGCAAACACTCTTTTCTTCCTTATTCAGTTGACTATCTCAGTGGCTGTTCCAGACTTTCTCATCTGTACTCTAGCTTCTCATTTTACCCCTTCTCTTCCTGTGTGGCCATTTGCTGAAAGTTTCCCTCCTTGCTCCCCTACTTCCTCTTCTTACAGCATTCAGACAGCTTCCTCTACTATTTCCTTCTTTAATCCAGACTTGGATGCACAGGGGTCCCTCTTTCTTTCCAAAGGCAAACTCTACATGCATTCTTTTTTTTTCAGGCCAATGAGAGTTAAGTGACTTGCCCAGGGTCACACAACTAGTAAGTGTCAAGTGTCTGAGGCCAGATTTGAACTCAGGTCCTCCTGAATCCAGGGCTGGTGCTTTATCCACTACACCTAGCTGCCCCTTCTACATGCATTCTTGATCCCAACCGTTCCCAATTTCTTCAGCAGATCGAACCCATTTTCATCCAAACTCATTCTCTAATCTTCAATGTCTCCTATCTGTTGGTGCTTACTCTGTGGCTTAAAAATACTTTCTTATCTCCCCTATCCTTAAAATGGTCATCTCATCATCCTGGCTAGCCATCTTCCTATATCTTCCCATTCTTGATTAAACTCCTTGATAAAGTCATCTACATTTGTTGCTTATATTTTCTCTCTTCTCCCTCTTCTAAATCCTCCACAATCTGGCTTCTAACCCCATCTGCCAACTGAAACTGCCTTCTCCAAAATTACCGATGATCCCTTTATCATAAATTCTAGAGGGCTTTTTTCAGTCCCGAGCTTTCTTGGCTCTTCTGAATCATTTGACAATGGATACCACCTTCTCCTTCTGGATACTTTTTCCTCTGTACGGTTTTTTGTTTGTTTGTTTTGCAGGGCAGTGAGGGTTAAGTGACTCGCCCAGGGTCACACAGCTAGTATCAAGTGTCTGCAGCCGGATTTGAACTCAGGTCCTCCTGAATCCAGGGCCAGTGCTTTATCCACTGCACCACCTAGCTGCCCCCCTCCGTACGTTTTTGTGACACTGATTTCCCCTGACTCTCTTCCTAGATGTCTAGCTGCTCTTCAGTGTCCTTTGATTGTTCTTTATCTCCCTAGACTCTAACCTGGCCCTACTTTTTTTTCCCCTAGTCTATACTATCTAGTTTGGTAATCTCATCTGCTCCCATATATTGAATTATCAGTTCTAAGATGATTCCCAGATCTACAACTCTAATCCTATTTTCTCCTCAGTTCTGGTTTCACATTACCAATGACCTTTTTTTTCCATTTTCAACTTTTAAAAAAATGAAATTGACTGCAAAAAAGACATTTCTCACATGGACAATTCTTGTCATGAGGAAAGGCAACAAAAATGTGGCAACAGTGAATTGTGCTTCACAAAGTAACAATCATTTTGGAAGAAAAAGTAATCTGAACTTTTGTACAATGCAACTATAAAGATCAGCAAATAATGTGAATGACCAATTGCCTTTTGGACATTTTGATGACAATATCCCACAGACAACTTAAACTCAACATACCCAAAACAGAACTCATTATATTTTCCCCACAAACCTTCCCTCTTCCCAACTTGCCTAATACTGTGGAGGGCACCACCATCCTGCTAGTCATTCAGTCTTGCAACCAAGATGTCTCACTTGACCACTCATTCACCCCATATATCAACCCATTATTGTTTCTGTTTTCAAGATCTCTCCTATATGTCCCCTTGTACACAACCACCTCCCTGGTCCAGGCACTCATCATCTCAGTCCCGCACTATTACAGTAGCCTCCTGGTGGGTCTGCCTACCACAAGTCTCTCTCCACTCCATTTTATCCCCCACTCAGCCAACCCTCAAGCTGATTTTTCTAAAGTGTAGGTATGACCATGTCACCCCTCTGTGCAGTGAACTCTAATGGCTTTCTAGGATCAAATATAAACTGCTTTGTTTGGTACTTCCAGCACTTAAAAACCTGGGCCCTTCCTGCCATTCCAACCTTATACTTTATTCTTCTCCACACACTCTATGTTTTAGCTGCACTGGCCTACTTGCAATGCCTCAAGCAACACTGCATCTCCTAACTCTGATCCTTTGCACTAGGTGTCTCTCAGATCTAAAAAGTTCTTCCTTCAGCCTCTTAGCTTCCATGACTTCTTTCAGGACATAGCTCAAATCTCACCTTCTTCATATAACTATAATAGATACAGATATAATAGATATGTGTTATTAGATATAGATATTATAGATTATATAGGTATAATATACTTACCATAGACATATAACTGAGGGACCTTATTAAAATAATTACTATGGAAAGGCTTCATAACTCATCATGATGGCTTAAAAAGTACATAAGGATTTGTATTTCTACCCATGGAAAACTAAGCTACTTTTGGGATGTTGTCAGAATTTTCCATTAAAAAGGAAAAAAAGTTACTTTTCCTTATCCATATATTTCAAGGGTTACTTTGCTGTATTTACTGAGAATCTGTCATCTAAATACTTTAGTCAAGCTACACACTGAAAACAAACTTGTGGTTCAGGGTTTTTGCAGTCTTAAGTAAGGGCTATAGAATCCCTTAATAAAAATAAACTCAGATAAATAAACAAATGAACAAACAGACAAGCAAATGAATGAATGAATAATAAATAATAAACACAGAACTTAATGTGATTTGAACTTATCTGCGTTTTGGATATCATTCCCATTCCCCTTCCCAACTCCACCCCCTTCAGTGATTATAAATCAAGAACTTGATGACTCAGTGATGTCTTAAATTTTGGATTTTGTTAGCCTCCCTCCTTGCTAACAGACTTGCTATGATGTGCATGTGAATCATAATTAAAGGGGAAATCAATAGGGGAAAGCAGAAAGAAAATTTGGGATCTAGGCCTTTCTGGTACATTGAATTCTTTTCTTTCTTATGTTTTATTTTCATAAATTCTGGGGTGTTTACCTATTGCCATTTTTTCAGAATGAGTAGGAAGAAAATTTCCCTTTTAATAACACTATATAAACAATTGGAAACATTCAACACCTGTTTATCTTAGCAGAGCCCTGCAGAGAGAGAAGGGCAGATTCTCCATTAACTTTTACATTCAGAGATGGTTTCAGAGAGGAGAAAGAATTTCTTTCCTTCTATACACTTGGTTATGATTAAGAGGCACAAAAAGCAATATTGATGTACTGATATCTTGCATTTATAAGCAAAATCTGTACTGAAGTTCTCCATGTTTCTTTTGAACTATGTGCAAGGCTGTTTCAAAAGGAAAGGGTACTAATCACTGCTTACATGAGTTAGACATTTGTATAATGTATAACACTTTGGTGTTTAGCTTTCTTCTTAGAATAATTACCTTTGAGACAGGTTTTCAGTTCCTGCTACCATTTGAAAAGTAAAAGATGATTAGGGAGTCAGGGTTCAACAGCTAGATATCTGAGCTAAAGGCTAGACAAAAATGGACCAAGTTGAGAATGTAGGTGGTAATATTTTCAAATCATAATGTTGGAGTGGGCAGACCGAACATGAAAGATTGTGGGAATTGAGATAATAGATTGTGAGACAGGTAGATTTCTTTGTATTTCTTTGGTATTTGTCCATTTTAATTGCATCAGAGCCTCATTACCTGAATATTTACAATTAACCATTTACATTTTTTTTACATTTAGATGGAGGTCTAATTTTCAAACTGTGTTTATTCTGCCCTAAAGTGTTTTTTTTCCATAAAATCACAAAGTTAGATCTAGAAGGGACCTCAGGGGCTATTTAATCCAACCCCCTGATTTGACATATGAGGAAACTGAGGCCCAAGAAGTGTAAGTGATTTGTCCAAGGTTGTGTCCTCCTGACTTGACTCTCATTATTCCCTGGAACAACCCCTACATAAAACCTTTAGTCCTCTGACATAACATTGTCCTTTCTTTTTTCTATGCTATGCTTCCTATTTGGATAAATATAATATAGTCAAAAGATTAATTTGGTATTATCAATAAAAGTAAGTAATGTTGAAACTAAATATACAATGAATGCCCACATGATACTTTATTGGTGGTATAGGTATAACAAATCTTAAGTATCATTTTAAAAACCATTCTATTTTTTGATGCAGCAGATATCAAAGTTTTGTCTCAGAAAGGATATTTGGAACTGAAATTTTGAAACACGGCTCTCCAAGCAAATTGGTTCAACATAAACACACATGCAGAAACACACACACATACACACAGAGCTGCAAAGCCTATTTAGGAAGGAAATTACTTTAAAAATGCAAATACAGTTTCCATATCTCCTTACTGTTAAATGCCTAGGTTCCTTATGATCTTATAAGGAGTATGTTTCATATCTAGGAATAATTTCTGTAAACCACTCAGTGTGGAAAAGGGAAAGCAGAAATCAAAGCCTCAGCCTTCTTTGACCTTGGATGATTGTTTTTTTGTGATAAAGTGTTGTCAGGATGAATCCTTTGTTCCAGTCCAATCAGAAATAAATGAATGGAACAAAACTGAAGAACAGAAAGGGGTCTGTCTGCCTTGCTTGTCACATTTTCCTAAAGAAAGCTTCCTTCTACCTACATATAGAGGAGTGAAGGCTTTTCCAGGAGGAATCTTCTTGGCAGAATCTGTTTGGGTATTATTCTGGGGTGGTTGGACTCTGTTTTTATTGTTTATCATTTTTGAAATGCAAAATTAAATCCTATGTCATGTCTTGTAGATATAATAGTACAGCATTAGATTTGTAGACATCCCCTTTTCATTTAAAGGCAGGCTTCACCTCCCTTTTTCCCCCCAAATATTACAAATGTTTCAGATAATATGATAGTTTTTATTTGAAAAGATAGCAAAAAGGAAATGAAATGATTATTATTACCATCAAAAGAAAGTTTTTAATCAATATTATCCATTCAGAAATAGCTTATTTGCTTCAATATATGTAAATAAAGTATTTTCTTTACAAAGAAAATTGCAAACTTCTTATATACATGACTTGTTTTGCAGGTTCTACCCCACTGCTTTCTTTAGTGAGATTTTCCTGTTTGAGTATGTTAATTGAAATATCTATAGTCACTCACAAGAAAATAGGTTAATAAATTTTAATTGTTATTTCTAACTGTGCAGAAGAGTATAAATCCTAAAATACTTAAAAATAGTACTTATCTATGGGACTATGTCTAAAATAATGTTGTAGTAGCAGATATACATTTTTTTAGGGTTACAGACATCTTTGTTAAACTTGCCAGACATGGTATAAAAAATTCTCAGTTTTACCAAGACAATTACCCAAATTTTGGACTTTTCAGGTTGTCATATAAGCAACTACAATATAAGGGGGATAATTTGACAGTTTTCTGAGGTATACAAATTAAATCTGTCCCCTGCAAAAAAAAAAAAAGGAATAAATTAAATCTGTGGTAGGGTTAGACACTTTATAAAAAAAGCACATCTATACATTTTACATTTAAGTCATCTGAACATTTGGATCTGAGAGCATATCATCTGGTGTTAGAACAAAGATTCTCCTCTTTCAACTGGAGAAACTAAGTCATTTAATTAATTGCAGAGTCATTTTTTGCTTCTCTAAAACTATGATAAATGCTTTGAGGCAGGATAATTGAATATAACAATAAATAATAACAACAATAATAGTAGATGTCTTGTAGCCCTATTGGGGCTGTCACTTTACATACCTCTTCTCATTAGAGAACCTTACAACAACCTTATGATGTAGGTACTGTTACAGGTATTGTTCTCTCCATTTTGTCAGTGAGGAAAATGAAGCACAAACATCTGATGATTTGCCGTGATCAAACTGGATGTGGTCAAAATGGAAATGGAAATATCAAACGTTAACATCTTGGGTGTCAGTGAACATAAACCAACAGAAATGGGTAAAATTAATTCAGGTGGCCATTATAGATAATAACTACTATGGGCAAGAATCTCTTAGAAGAAATGGACTAGCCCTCATAGTCAATAAAAAGGTTGAGAAAAGCAGTAAAGCAAATCATTCAACATCACAGTAATACAAGTCTATGCTTAAACCACTGATGTTGAAGAGGCCAGAGTTGATCCATTCTATGAAGACCTATGACATCAAGAAATAACAGTCCCAAAAAGATGTCCCATCCATCCTAGGGGATGGGAATGCTAACATAGGAAATCAAAAGATAATTGGAATAACAAGTAAGTTTGGCCTTGGAGTGCAAATGAAGCAGGGCGAAGACTAATAGACTTTTGTCAAGCTAAACCATTGGTCATGCAAACACTCTTTTTCAACAACACAAAAGGTTGTTGAAATCAAAATCAAAATCAGATTGATTATATACTTTGCAGCCAAAGGTGGAGAAGCTCTATACAGTCAGTTAAAACAAGACCTGGATCTGACTGTGGCTTAGATCATGAGCTTCTTATTGCAAAATTCAGACTTAAATTGAAAAAAGAAATGAAAGCTATCAGACCTTATAGTTATGACCTAAGTAGCATCCCTTATGAATATGAAATAGAAGTGATGAATAGAATTAAGAGATTAGATCTGGTAGATAGAGCACCTCAAAAACTATGGACAGAGGTTCACAACATTGTACAGGAGGCAGCAAGAAAAAAAAAAAACATTCCAAAGAAAAAGAGCAAGAAAGTCTCATGAGACTACAAATAGGTGAGAAAAGAAGGAACATTAAAGGTAAAGGATAATGGGAAAGATATACTCAACTAAATACAGAATTCTAGAAAACAGTAAGGAGAGATAAGAAGGTTTTCTTAAATGAGCAATGCAAAGAAATAAAAGAAAATAATAGAATAGGGAAAACTATCAATTTTGTTAAGAAAAATAGAGATGGGGCAACTAGGTGGCACAGTGGATAAAGCATCAACCCTGTATTCAGGAGGACCTGAGTTCAAATCTGGCCTTAGACACTTGACACTTACTAGCTGTGTGACCCTGGGCAAATCATTCAATGCCAATTGTCCCACAAAAAATTGAGATAATGGGATGTTTCATGAAAAATGGGCATGATAAAATACAAAAATGATAGGGACTTAACAGAAATAGAAGAGATTAAGAAGAGATGGCAAGAATACACAGTACTAAATGAGAAAGATCTTAACATTATCCAATAATGGTGTGGTTACTGTAGAGCTAGACATCCTGGAGAATGAAGTCAAGTGGACCTTAGGAAGCATTGCTAACAACAAGGCTAGTGGAGGTGACAGAATTCCAGATGAGCTATTTAAAATTCTAAAAGATGAAGTTGTTAAAGTATTGCATTCAGTTTGCCAGCAAATTTGGAAAACAACAGCAGCCACTGGACTGGAAAAGATCAGTTTACTGCCCAATCTTAAAAGAAGGGGTGATGCCAAAAAATGTTGAAATTACTGAAAAATTACCCTCATCTCACATGCCAGGAAGTTTATGCTTAAGATTCTACAAGCTAGGCTTCAGCAATATGTGAACCAAGAATGATCAGAAGAGCAGGCTGGTTTTCAAAGAAGCAGAGGAATGAGAGACCAAGTTGCCAATATTCAATGGATTATGGAGAAAGCAAGGGAGTTCCAGAAAAACATCACTTTTGCTTCATTGACAACAGTAAAGCCTTTGACTGTGTAAATCACAACAAAATGGGGTAAGTCCCTAAAGAGATGGGAGAACCAGATCATCTTACTTGTCTCCCAAGAAACCTGTTTGCAGACCAAGAAGCAAGTTAGAATCAAACATGGAACAACTGATTGGTTTAAAGTTGGAAAAGGAGTACAACAAGGCTGCATATTGTCACCTTATTTATCTAGCTTATATATAGAGATCATAATGCTAATGCCAGGCTGGACAAATCAAAAGCCAAAATTAAGGTTGCTAGGAAAAATATTAACAATTTCAGATATGCAGACAATAACACTCCAATGACAGAAAGTGAAGAAGAGATTTGTTAAGAAGCCTCTTAATTAGAGTAAAAATGGAGAGTGTAAAAGTGGTTTGAAATTTAACATAAAAAACTAAGATCTTAGCAACTGATCCCATCATTTCTTGTCAAATAGAGGGAGAAAAAATGGAAGTAGTGTCGGATTTTATAATCTTGGGCTCAAAGATCACTGCAGAAGGCAATTGCAGCCATGAAATTAAAAAATGCTTGCTCCTTGGGAGGAGGGCAATTGCAAATCTGAACAGCATACTAAAAAGCAAAGGAATCACCTTTTCCAACAAAGGTTCATATAGAAAAAGCTGTAGTTTTCTAGTATCTCTGCATAGCTGTGAGAGTTGGACCGTAAGGAAAGCTGAATACTGCAGAATTGATGATCTTGAATTGTGTTGGAGAAGACTTTTGGGAATTCTTTGGATAACAAGGAGATCAGATCAGTTAATACTTAAAGAAATTAATTCAGAGTGCTCATTGTAAGAATAAATACTGAAGCTGAAGTTTAAATACTTTGGCCCACATAATGAGAAGATGGGACTCATTGGAAAAGAACCTGATTTGGAGAAAGTTTGAAGGCAAAAGGAAAAGGGGATGGCAGAGGATGAGATGGATAGATAGTGTCATAGAAGCAATGAACATAACTTGGGTAGACTTCAGGGATAGTAGAGGGTAGAAGGGCAGGGTTCATGGAGTCATGAAGAGTTGGACAAGACTGAATGAACAACACAACAGCTAAAATTGTTAGAGGTGGGATTTGTAGACTGTTCCTTATGCTATTAGGGGATTTGGGTCTAAAAAGAAGAAAAAAGTGTATTTTAAATTGATATGCCTGAAATAAACAAATCTGAATAAAATCATCTCTTAAATTCATGAGATTATAGGATGTAGAGTTGGAAGGGATGGTAGAAATCACCTAGTCCAACCCCTCATTTAATGGATGTGAAAACTAAGGTGTTGAGAATACTTGCTATCACCACATGGTAGTAAATACCAGGGAAAGAATTTGAACTCAGGTCCTCTGATGATTCTAGCAGGGAAGAAAATACTAACCAAGTATTTTTATTGACCAGTTACTTTTTGGAAGCTACTTCAGTACATGGATGAAGAGGACGCCTAAGAATAGTTTAGGGAATTGTGCAGGTAAAAATCATAAATTACCTAAGTTTTTGATGGATAAGTGAATGTGTGTGAGTATTTGTAAGTTGCAGGGCAAATGTTAATCCACATTGTCAGAAGTTCCTATCTATAAAGAGAGAACTTTTAGAAATGCAGAGTGAGGAAACTCCTACTAGTGTAGGTCAGCACCAATCCTGTAACTTATAGTCTTAAAGAGTTGACTAGGGAACTGAGAGGCAGAGACTTGTCCAGAGTAACACAGCCAATACTTCATATGTTAGAGAAAGAATTTGAACTGAGATCTTCTTGAATCTGAAGCTAACTCTTTATCCACTACTACCTCTCATACAATATACATAACATATACATACACACCCATTTATGTGTATGTATGGAGCTAAATGAACTTAAAGTAATCCTGTTGTATAGGAACCAGACACATGTAGAGTATAAGAGGACAAAGGATATATTTCACAAGGAGATTTATTGGGTTCCTTAAAGAGTGTTTAATGGAACAGCTTTTGCTAGAATTTGATATGTTAGAACGATTTGCTATCTTTTCTCTATTAGAAGGGCAAATTGCAGCTAAGTTCAGTCTCTTTTCCTTTCACTCAGGGGATTACAAGACCTTCTTTATAGATTCAGTTTTCTGAAATGAACATTAGAATATTGGAATTAATTGCAAGAAGTTTTGGATTATAGTTATATATTATGTGCCCTGATAGACAGATTCAAGCACAGGAGAGATGTCTCAGCAATAGGAGGGAGAAGGGATTGTGGAATAGGAGCCCTGGGATCCTCTGTGTAGGAACAAAGGTGCTGTTATCCCTCCCTACGGTGAGAACCAACTACATAGTCCTGAGTTTATCCATTGGATAGAAGTGTGTTTCATGCTCCCTCAGATATATCCTTATAAGGCTTAGATCCCCATTCCCATGACCTTCTTTAGGAAGTGCCCTTTTTCCATACAGTGTAATTCTCACCTATACTTTTTCAGATATAGACTATTTTCTTCCAGTAGTTCAGGGGATGCAACTGAAATAGAGATGTGGCTTTGCAGAATCTTGGCTTGGGGAAGAGATATACTCACACTCTGATAATGACCTCCCCTTAGCCTTGGGCTCATCTGCTGCACCCTTTAAACATGGATTTTTTTTTCAGCTGAAAAGCCTCAAGCCATATCACAGTTTGAAAATAGAAAATGAGGTTCATTTTCAAATAATTCACTGATGTTTCTAATGGTCTTTGATGTAGAACCTTATGTTATTGAATGTAGTAATGTTGAATAAGTCTCTTATCAAAAAAGGAACAGTGCCAGAAAACTAAAAATAAAAATCATTTCAGAGGGAGATTTTCTGAGAGGGATTATTTTTTCTTGCTTCCTTTTCAGTTTCCTAAAAGTAATGTCCATTCTCTTATTCTGTTTTGTGCTAATCTTTTCATTTAGAAAATTATAAGAAAAATTATATTACCAGAATGATAGATGGTAAATTCTTTGAGGTAAGGTAATTGAATATAACAATAACAATGATGATGATAACAACAATAATATATGATATCTAGCCCTGTTAGTGCTGGTGCTTTACATATATTATCTCATTCAAGCTACACAGTAACTTTATGAGGTAGGTACTACAGGTATTATTATCTTCATTTTACAGATAAGGAAAGTGAGGCATAGAGATTCCATGATTTAGCATGATCATATAGCTAAAAATTGTAACAGGCAGGATTTGAGCCCACATCTTTCCTGACTTCAAGTCAGTTGTACCACATTGCCTCTTTAAAGTATCTGGATAGAGGCATGCTATGTCTGATAAAAAGAATTCTCTATTCTAAATATTTTTCCACTGTGGCATCTGAAGATGCTGCTTAAAGGTGAGACTACACAGGATTTTAGATCTAGCTTCTTGTAGTTAGTACAAGGCAAATGAAAGGAAATGTATGAGTTGGCATGCAGGCTAACAATGCCATGCTTTAATAGCATTATGTAAAAAACAAAACAAGACAAAATAAAAACCAACTTACTGTCAGACTATGGTGAGATTATCAATTCCTTATTCTTGAAAATTATGTCCCATCTGAAGTCCAGGCTTGCAGTAGCTTTTCTGGATGCTACATCATACTACTGACTCATATTGAGCTAGCAATTCGCCAAGGTCCCCCTTTTGATTTTTTTCAGAACAATTACTGCCTGTCTTATATATATGAAGTTGATTTATTTTTGTACCTAAGTGCAAGACTTTACATTTATCACTATTAAATTTCATCTTATTAGATTCATCACAATCCTGTCAAATCCTTTGGGATTCTGAGTGTCATCTATTATGTTGTCTTATCTCCTCAGTTTTGTGTCATCAATAAACTTGAAAAGCATACCTTATCAAATAAGGCATAAATATATGGCTTTTCCAAATCCTTAATAAAAATGTAAAAAAAAAAACACAACAGGACCAAGCACAGATCTCTGGGGTACTACACTGGAGACTTTCTGTCATGTCAACACTGAATCAATAACAACTCCTCTTCTTTGAGTCCATCCATCTTATTGTATTATTGCCAACTACATATTCTCCTCAAGAATAATATAAGCTACTTTATCAGAAGCTTGGCTAAAATCTAGGTGAACTATATCTACAGCATTCCTGTAATCTACTTGTTTAGTAATCCTGTACAAAAAGGAAATTAGGTTAGTCTGGCATGACCTGTTTTTGATGAAGCCATGATGGCCCTTTGTAATCACTGCTTCATTTTCTGGGTTTTTGACAGCCAACTGTTTAGTTGTTTAGTAATTCTATGATTTCCCCAGGAATTGAAATCAAGCTCACTAGAACATAGTTTGCAGATTCTGTTTTCTTTCTTATTTTGAAAATTGGTACATTTGCCCTTCTCCACTCTTGTGGTAACTTTCTTGTTTTCCACAATCTTTTTTATATCACTGTCAGTGGTTCAGCAATCACATCTGTCACTTTTTTCAGGACCAAAAGATGTAGTTCATCTTGTCTGAGTGACTTGAATTGAAAAAGGGAAGCTGGGTGCTTTCTTGCTATTAACTAACTTATCTCTGGAGTTAAATTTACCATTGACCATTTTTGTTCTGTCGTTTCCATTGTAAGAATCATTTTCACTTGCAAGGAAAACAGAAAAAAAAAAAAGCTAAAACAAGAAAAATAAGATGACTTGCTCAGGGCCATACAGGTAGTAAGTGACAGAACCAGGTTCCAAATACAAATCTTCCAACCCCAAAGTCAGTGTTCTTTCCAAAGAGCCACATTGCGTTTTACAAACATTTATTTTAAAGTCATTATTGACCATACAGATAAAAAGAGGAATTAGCTCCACTGTTGTGCCAGGTTGTCATTGTTAGCTCCACCATGCAGTGAAAAGACTATACATTCATATGGGCAGTGCACTAACACCGAACTGCCCCTCTATGGGGCTGGCCTTGGATCAGGTGTAGAGTTCTTGCTCAGCTGAGGCAGCTATTCTCATTGTTTTGTTTATTATATGTGGATTGGAGATGCCTATTTCCTCAGTAAAGCACAAACTTAATGGAGTTTTTAAGCTTTTATGATTCCTTTCAGAATTTCTACTGGACAGTAAAGACCAATGTTTCACATCAATAATAATCAATGTTTTAATGTCAAATAAAGAAAATGGGAGGAAAGAAGCTGGATTGTCAAGCCTCCCCCGCCCCAGTCCACAGCCCTACAATACTTACTTTGATTCAGTTTGACAAACATTTGTTGCTTCTTATATGTGTGCTCTGTAAGAACAAGGGATCAGAAATACAAAAAATAAATGGTTACTACCCTCAAGAACCTTACATTTCAATAGGGGAATATGATACATATACAAATCAGCAAGTATAAGGTAATGTGGAGAGAGAGGGAGAGAGGGAGAAAGAGGGGGGGAGAGAGAGGGGGAGGGAGGGAGAGAGAGAGGGAGAGAGAGAGAGAGAGAGAGAGAGAGAGAGAGAGAGAGAGAGAGAGAGAGAGAGAGAGAGAGAGAGAGAGAGAGAGAGAGAGAGAAGGTATCGGGAAAAACCCTCCAGTGATTAGCAACACCTGTGTTGGGACTTGGAGTCAGGAAGTCTAAGTTCAAATCCAGCCTCAGACACTCATTAGTTATGTGACTCAGGGCAAATCACTTAACCTCTGTCTGCCTCCATTTCCTCATCTATAAAATGAGTATCACAATAGCCCCCTACATCCCAGAGTTGTTGCAAGGATAAAATGAGATAATTTTTGTAAAATGCTTTGTAAACCTTAAAGAGCTGTAATATACTATTATTATTTAGGGAAGCTAAGCATTTAAGAGGTGAGGAAGGAGTATAGGCCAGGCAATGGGGAACAGCTTGTACAAATGCACTGAGTCAGGGGATGGAATGTAAAATTTCAGGATACGCAGGTAATCCAGTTTCACTGGACTATAGATGGTGTGAAAGAGAATAAGGTGAAGTTAGGCTGAAAGGGTAGTTTGGAGCCAGATTTTTTAAAGACTTTGAACATGAGGATAAGGCAGTTTTTATTGTATGCTAGAGGCAACAACTAGCCATTGAAGGTCTTTAAGCAAGAGAATGATGATATGGTCAGAACTGTGCCTTAGGAAAATAAATTTGTTACCCACACAGAGGATGGATCGGAATAACAGAGAAAAGAAGAAAAATACCTATCAGAAGGCTATTATAGGGGCAGCTAGGCGGCACAGTGGATAGAGCACTAGCCCTGGAGTCAAGAGGACCTGAGTTCAAATCCAGCCTCAGACACTTGACACTTACTAGCCGTGTGACCCTGGGCAAGTCACTTAACCCCAACTGCCTCACTAAAAAAAAAAAAAAAAAAAAAAAAAAAAAAAAAAAAAAAAAAAGAAGGCTATTATAATAGTCCTGGAAAGACATGCTGAGGAAAGGAGAACTAGGTGGATGCCAGTGATGTTTAAACCTGGAGATCATTTAGACGTGGGGGCAAGGGGTAGGACAGGGAGAATGAAGAGTTAAGGCTCCTTCTAAGGCTACTAGGAGGATAGTAGTGCCTTCAACAGAAACTGTGAATTTTAGAAGAGGAGAAGTTTGGGACAGAGACATTAACAAGCTGGGAGCTGAGAGCAATTTCTGTGCGAGCATCAAGATGGGGTGAGCTGGAACGAGCAGTAGTGGACACACTTGCTTCACTATATATTTGTTTTCATGTTCACAAATGTGTTTCAACCTATTGAATGAATTGAGGTTACACTGACGAGGGAAGAGGAGAGTGTGATCCAAGTTGGTAGGGGCATGTGAACTAAGATTTATGAGTTATTTTTGGATTATCCATGCCCCTAGAGAGGAAAGGGGAATCCAGAAAGTACAGAGAAGGGGAAAGGCTGAAGAGACATTGGAAATGGTCAATGCAATCTTTCTTGCCCAGTGTGGGTAGTCTGGTAGCTAAAGGCTGTGATGGCCAAGTGCATTCACTCCTGCTTCATGAAGTAAGCATGCACCAGTAATCTTTGAGTGTTAGCCCACATACTTCAGTACTAGTAAAAAACACCATCTTTAGAGGGACAGGAGAGAAGCAAAATTGTTTCCCTCATAAAGTTGAGCCATCTCCACAAAGAATCCTAAAACCATCCTAACACTGAACTCCCTAGCAAATTATAAAACAAGAGGAACCAGGAAATGCATTATGGACAAGGTGGCTCAGAGTGGAAACTTGAAAGAGAGGAATTCAGTGTAGTGGAATTGAGAAGAAAATGCACACCAAAAGAAAGTATCTTAGGGCTTTTAAAAAATGAGTTACATGGTATGTGATTGTAATGGAATATTAGTGTGCTATAAGAAATGACAAGCAGGGTGATTTCAGAAAAACCTGGAAAGACTCATATGAACTGATGTATAGTGAAGTGTGTACAGTGACAGCAGTATTGTTCTATGAGCAATTGTCAATGACTTGACTACTCTCAGCAATGCAATGATCCAAGACAATCCCAAAGGGCTAATGATGAAGCATACTATCCACTTCCAGAGAAAGAACTGATATTTATTGAACACAGACTAAAAAAAGAGTACTTGTGGATTGTACGTATATAACCTATATCAGATTGGTTGCTATCTTGTGGAGGGGGGAAGAAAGGGAGGGAGGGAGAAAAATTTGGAACTCTAAATCTTATGAGAATGAATGTTGAAAACTACTTTTACATGTAACTGGAAAAAATAAAATAAATGTTAAAAAATGAGTTACAAAGTTTTTTGCGTAAAGGATTATCATTTGGTCCTCAAAATGACTCTGTGTGGCAGGTAATTTAAGTAGTACTATTCTCATTTTAAAGAATAGAAAAGTAGGTCCAGAGAGACTAAATAACTTGTCCATGGTCATATAGACAGCAAGTGGCAAAAAGGACTGTTGTTGAATTGAAGTCCTCTGAGTTCTTGTCTTATGGTGTTTGGAAAACAGAATTTACAGTTCCAAAATAACACATCAGTGCAACATGATAGAAGTGTGAATGCAATTAATCTACTTGGGTCCAGACCACAAGCTTCAGAGTTTTCAAAGTTATTCTATCTGTACAATTCCTCAGACCTAGTTTAGCTCATTAAGATTCACTCCAGGGCAGAAATCTAGTTATGTAAGAATAGTATGTCCCATGTCACAACCACCTATCCTTTAGCCAATTTTGTTTTCTTTTTCTCATTTAAAAAATCACCTTTGTTTCTAAATACCTACCTCTTCTCCTTCACTTTGGCTATTATAATCATATAGCCTTTGATTTGTTGTTTTTGTTAGTTTCCATTTGCTTTGTTGTAGTCTTTGGATTATAGTCTCTTCCTGGTTTTGTTTACTTCACTTTGCGTTAGTTCTTAGCTTTCATTGAGACTTCCTTCCCATTCTTCTCTATTTCATTCCATTCATGTAGCATACTTTGTTTAGTCACTCCCTAGTCAATGAGCTCCTACTTTGTGTACCATTATTTGTCATGAAAAAAAAAATTCTACGAATATTTTAGTGTACACAGGGCCTTTCTTTTTGTCGTGGAACTCCTTCAGCTAGGTGCCTGGGAGTAGGGACTCCGGGTCAAAGGATATGGATATTTTGGACTGCTCATCTGTTATCCCTCAGTCTTCCCATATGACTAACCTGCATTCATTTCCAGCCATGCATTTCTGTGATGATATCCTTTATGCTGTTCCTTCTACTCATTTCTTCACTGAAAACATGCTGTAGCCTATTTATTCTTATCATGTGACTCTCTACTATCATTTCAGTGGCCCATAGTTTTAATTCTTTGGACATTTCATGATCCAACTCTTGCATACAACATCAACAGATGAACATTGGGTGTTTAAAAATTGGGCTTTGTTTAAGAGAGAATCTTGTGGCTATTGAAAACACTATAATCCCCTACCCCAACCCCAACTAGGATTTTCCACATTAGGAGCTTTCTAAATGAAGGAAATCACAGGTCATACCTCATCTCCACTCCCACCCCCCACTCTCCCCACCCCTCCAAAAAATACATCTGCCCACACTATAAAATTCATGTACATACTTATAAACTGTTCTGCAAATGTGTGTTTTTCTATGTATGTATGTTTTTATTTATAGGAGATAATGTTGCATAGTAGATAGGAAGCTGACTTAAGAGTCAGGAAGACCTAGGTTCAAGACCTGCTTCTGATTCATTCTAGATGTGTGGCTCTGGGCAAGTCCCTTAACCAGATTGTCAATAGTTGTGCAAAGAACTATGCATTGTAAATGGAACCCAGTTAGTTCAATTGCCTATCAGGATCTGAAGTTATGTTGTGAAGATCGTGAAATCACTCTATATACAGGGTGTTTCAATAGTTTTAACTAACAGCACAAGATGATCCTTGGGTAAATAGCAGTAGGGACAAAGTGTTTCAGTGAAAAAGTATTTGTTTTGTAGGGGTCCTCGGTGAAGAAATATATTCATGGGGGGGGGGGCAATTGGGGTTAAGTGACTTGCCCAGGGTCACACAACTAGTAAGTGTCAAGTGTCTGAGATAGGATTTGAACTCAGGTCCTCCTGAATCCAGGGCAGGTGCTTTATCCATTGCACCACCTAGCTGCCCCATATTCAATTTTAAAAACAAATTCTGGTGTGGGAGGAACATTTTAAAATCAAAATATTCAAATGTTATAGTACTTTTTCTAATTTTTTATTTAATTAAAAGGGGAAAATTAAAAGTCATCTAAACTCTTTAATGGAAGTTATTTGTCATGTCATATCAGTCATGTCCAACTCTTTGTGATCCCGTGAACATGCCAGTAATGTTCATGGACTTTTCTTGGCAAAGATACTAGAGTGGTTTGCCATGTCCCTTTCCAGTGGACTAAGGCAAACAGAGGGTAAGAGATTTGCCCAGGGTCACATAGCAAGTAAGTATCTGAGACCAGATTTGAACTCAGGTCTTCCTGACTCCAGGTCTAGCACTCTATCCACTGAGCCACCTAGCTGCCTCATAATGGAAGCTATACAATATTAATAAAGTCATGTTTAGGAAACCCTTGGACTTTGAGTATATAGCTGTAAGTAATTGGAGAATATTAAAAAAAATTACTTGATCTGATTCATTGGCATATCTACATACTTCTCATATAGAAACATTTCAACTTGAATCCAACAGTTTCAGCTAGTACTACAACCAACCTGAAGAATACAGTGAATCATAACTACTTTTTTCCCTATATTACCCCTCAAGCAGAAAGACAGAAGAAAGAGTTTCTATGCCATAGAAGAGATTGATGCAAAATTCTTTACATATGCCTCAGTCACAGTACTCATAGAAGGACAAATAGAATAATGCTGCCTTGGATTTCATTGAAGGGATTTTAGTTAAAGATATCAAAAAAGACCTCATTATAATGGTAGCCCCAAGGTATAGTATATATATATATATATATATATATATATATATATATATATATATATATATATATACACACACACACACACACACATATATATACATATATGTATATATATGTATATATAGTGTGTGTATATATATATATATAATAAATCTCCTGTGTACTTTTTTAAACCCTAGAAACGAACAAGTGAATGATGACAAGGATATTTTAGACCAGTACTCCCTGTGGAACTGATGCTTCGTTAGTGTTGAGTAGTAAGCCAGTTTTTGAGAACTGTTGAAAAGACAAAAGACAAAAGATTGAATGGAGGGAGGGAATGGGGTGAATGGTATGAGTGAGACTATAATTAGGAAAAGTCATTATTGTTGAAGAGAAAGTTTTGTTGAAGACTGTGACTTTTACCCAACTACCACTAAATCGTTACTGAGAACTCTAAAAGTCTAGTTAGCCTGACACTTTTGGAATTTCCCTGAAGCTCCTATTCTGAGAAAGCCTGTTTTAAGCACTGAGAGCTGTCATGATTAGGTAAAATTTCTTTTATTTTAAAATTTAAAAATAACTTTATTTGCAACTATATTTGGTGTTTTAAAGACATTTCTGGTTTCAACAAATGTCTTTCAAAACCTCTAACTGTAACTGATATGGATAGGTCTAAAAATAGATTCTGGCTTCATTTTCAACAAAGACCTTTGACAGGTATTTTTCTCTCGGCCTTTGGTCAGTGCATGTGTGAGTTTTATTAGAGACTGTAATTGCTTTCTTTTAGGAGCATTTTTAGAGAGCTTCTTGTCCCCCTTAATAAGAAATTCCAACATTCTCTCTTGCTCAGTTTAGTTAATAGCAACTAGATGGCAAAACCCTCTGTATATTCGCTCATTCTGTTTTTCTGTTCTAGTGTCCCAATTCCCAATTATTTCTTACATAAAAGAGGAGTTTATGAATTAGCTCCTGGGAGGTGAGACTATTTATATTTTAATTTTAAAAGCAAACATATGGGTGAGGAAGGATAATGAAATAATAGAACAGAAAATTATAATTCCCCAGATGTTGGAAACAGTGCTCTAAATCCTGAAAATCTACCTGTGAGACTGAGCATGGAATAATATGAGCCCTGGACTTGTAATTCAAAACTTCTGAGTTCAACTCATGGCATGATGTAGTAGAAAAACCACAGTATTTGGAAGATGATTTAAGTTTGAATTCCAGTGTTGCTATGTATTACTTGTATGACTTTGGACAAGTCAGTTTCCTCCTCAGAATGAGAGAGCTGAACTAGATACTTTCCAAGGCCATTTTCATTTCTAAACTCTATGATCCTTTCAGATGTGTTAGTAGAGAATTAGTTTTTAAAATTGCTATCAGATTCCCCCATTAAACAGTGAAGTACCTTAGTGTCCATGCCTTTAAGTCATTTTGTCATGGATGCCCAGTTTGACTGAGGAGCTGGGGAGAAAATTGTTTAAGAATTTAATGCTTTGATTTTGATATACAACAAAAAAAAGCCAAATAAACCATCATCTGTCTTACCAGTCTTATAGCAAGTAACCATCAAATTAGATACATATAATGGAGAAAGAATATTAGTCTTTAAGTAATCATGTATTCATCTGCACTACATTTGCTTTATCCTCTATTTTGATATGTTTTATTTCTGTTATTTTCATATATTATTCTTATATATTTACTTGTTTTCTCCCCCATTAGAACATAAGCTCTTTATGAGTAGAGATTAGTTTATTGTTTTCTGTAATACTAAATGCCATATAACGTGGGACTTGGTGGCCTGTGTGGAGTACAGATTAATAGATAGGTCTGGAATGCCCTCCTCCAAGGCTCAGGGAGACTGGAGTTCTGCCTTTGTGAGAACAGGCATGGTTGGGCAATGATCGTTCTTTTGCTGTGGTATCTTCAAAGGGGCAATGGCTCTTGGAAATATATCTGTCAATCACACACCAGATGTTTGAAGTCTATAGGTACAAGTCTTTTTTGGTGGGTGTTCAGGATTAAAGCCACTTGGTTGCTATGATAGAATTGTTCTGCCCCATCTTGGAAGGTTAGAGCTTAATCTTGTCCAGTTTAGCTTTCACTCCCCACCAAATGCTTATTACATAAAAAGCAATCATATTTATTAAAAAAAAAGTAGCAGAACTGGAGTTATATGGATAAATTTAGGATATAGAAAACATAAAAGGCAGTTTGCTCTGGGACCCTGGAATGAAATGAAATCTCAACTTAACCTGAAAGAGAATACTCATCCTATAAACCCACTCAGCACTGGGAATCAATAAATATATTGGGGTGCCAGTTTTCCAACATGCCTGTAATGAGGGAAGCCCCCATTACCCTTCAGAGTTTATACCTTGTCTTCTTTCTCTTTCTTTACTCCTTTCTCCCACAAGTGTGACAGTCAATCAGGAGTCACATCTCTCTGTACTGCAGCATCACAGTACCATTTTCCAAGCCCAACTGGGAGTGGAGCCACATATTTGTATCCCCTGTAATTATCCTAATGCCTACAATTGTTTTGTGATTTCTTGGTTGAACTGTTAATAGGTTACTGATAACAATATAGAAACAATTATTTTAAAACATGGCAGTTAAAAATAATGACAATAGGTTTTTGGTTTTTTATGTTTTGCCTCAATATGTATTTATAGTTTTGTTACTCTTTGGGCATGGGGGAGGTATATTCTTCTTCCTCAGCAAGGTGACAAAGACAGGTACAAAGTGGAAAATAAGATGGACATAATATTCAAGAACATGAAATGAAGAAGAATGTCTGATTAAGAGAAATATGGGGCAGCTAGGTGGCACAGTGGATAGAGCACCAGCCCTGGAGTCAGGAGTACCTGAGTTCAAATCCAGCCTCAGACACTTAACACTTACTGTGTGACCCTGGGCAAGTCACTTAACCCTAATTGCCTCACTAAGAGAGAGAGAGAGAGAGAGAGAGAGAGAGAGAGAGAGAGAGAGAGAGAGAGAGAGAGAGAGAGAGAGAGAGAGAAATATGGTGTTCAGGCCCTTATTTGTGGCATCTTGGTGTACTGTGGATGGCAGGTGACCTGAGAATACTTCCCAATTCAGCCGTAGAGTGAAAGGGACCTTCTAGCCTTGTCCTACTATGGAACTTTGTCCTCCACAGTTGGTCTGGTTCCAAATTAAAACCTGTGAGGGAGGGTATAACATATTCCATAGGAAAATGGCTATTCGATTCATCTTGCCCTGCTGTGCTGTTAACATGAATTTTGAAGAAAGATTGAAGGAAGTTTGTTGGTACGGTAGGTAGAAACTAGAAACAAAATGGGAGAAAAGCCAAAAATATTTAGAAAAAACTGAAGTGTATTTAGCTGATGATTTATTTGATACCAACCAATTACAGCATTTATAGTAAAGTGTGGGCCATTCCTGGAGAATTTTCTAAATTGTTTTTGGGTAATGAGATACATCTTTCAATGAAATAATTTTGTTAAAAAAATTAAACTAATTATTATTTGTGCACCTAAAATAGTAAGGCACAGTTTTTAAATAACAGTTTTATCTTGAAATACTCAAATTTGAGAAGAAAATAGTGCATAAAGATGCACCTGTATTAGTTATCCTTCACGATAAAGGCAGTGCTGATGCCAGAGTTGTTTTCATTATTAAAATATAACAGGTGAGACAAGAAAATAAATGGAGGATTAGGAAGATGAAAAGATATAAGACTGATCTTGTTGACAGAAACTACCAGGAAGGAGACTCTATTCTTAAATTTGTGGAAGAGTAAGGGCATAGTGAAGAGTTAAAAGAGGCCCACAGGAGTAGAAAATCAAGCAGAGTGTAGCAGAGCTTGTAGTGAGCCCATATGCCTTCAAAATGCAAAAGGAAAATTTGAATGGCATCCTAAAATTGAGAGACTCTGTAGAAGTGTTTGTGGATGACAGAATTTTTGCCACTTACCTTGTTGTTAAAGGAAGCAATGTTTGGTATAACTTATCTAGTTATTTTCCTCCTGTGGTTCCCTTGAGTTTTCTTCCATAATTTTCTTTTTAAGTATTCTATTCTTTTTAATCTTACCAACTGTTTTTATGTCCCCTAACTTCTTCCCTCATCCAATGCTGTACTCTTTTTTTCTCCACATGGACATGACTAACCTTGGAAAATAGACTATTTTCACAAACCACTTGTAACCTAAATATAGTTTATCGCATGTAATCTCCTTTTATCTTTTTCTTTGTATGTTGAAAAGTTTGTGATTTTTTTATATTAAAAATAAAGGCACAGTGAAAGGGAAGATATGAAAACAAAAAGGAAAGACACCACTTTCCATTCATTCAATTTAGAAAGGAGAAGCATATTTCTGAGAGAATCTCCCAAGACTTGGGTTCTAATTATGCCTCTGGCTAACAGTTGAATAGCTATGGGAAAGTCACTTTTCCCTTCTGTGCCTCAGTTTCCTCATCTGTAAAATGCAGGTGATCTTCAGATTAGCCTGATGGGTCTTTTAGAGCTCAAATATGCCTGGTTCTTTTGCTAACTTTCACTAACTTGGGTTTTTAAGAACTGACTTCTTGCATGGTAAAGCTTCCTGCAAGGAGACAGATGTTGGGCTTCATTGTTCTGCAGAAATTTGGGGATCAAAATAGGAAAAGGAGGAATGGTTTTCCAGCTCTTTTGGTTTATATATTCAACAGAAGCCCAGTATGCTAAACTGGCAAGGGTCTTCTGGAATAAGTGGCATTGAATACCTTAACAGCATCAGCTAGGAGATTAGCTGGTGCAAAAGCAGCATGATCTACCTTTCTGAATGGCAACCTGCATTCCACTTTTAGGGGAAAAGGATGCCCCAGAGGCACAGGGGGAGAACAGAGAGGTAGCTTTCTTTAACAGGATTTGTTGCCCCTCCCCCTTTTGGCTTATTCACAGCTAGAATAACAACAAAAAAGAACCCAACACCAAGATCAAGATCCTGCAGATAACAGTCCTTTCTAATTATGTTTTAAGCCCAAACATTAAAATTAGAATCCTTTTGTGCACAATATGCCAGTTTTCCATCCTGCCTTAAATTGGCATTTTGGATTGTGTTTCTCTCCAACCAGCGAAGAGCTTCAGCAGAGAAGGAAAGGAGGCAGAGGGAGAGAAATAAAGAAGCAAGAGAAATTCTAAATGATAACCTTTGAATGGCGCAAGTTCAATCCCTAAAACAAAAAGCCGAATCTTTTTTCCCCTCTAAATAATGTGCTCTCCAGCTTCACCTCTCATCCTGAGAAACATGAAAGGAAAAGTAAAAGAGGTGACCCAAATCACAGAGTTCCTTTGATAGAAGAAATTCAGCTGTTTTGAACACTTACAATCAAAGGAAGTGGTTTCCCTAATTACATGAACTATGTGAAATCTCTCAGAATAGCTCTTCCACCCCAGGATTCCTTGCACTTTAGAAGTTTGCATAAAAGCTCACATGGAGAATCAGATGCAGAGTGTTTGATTCAGATTTTATTAGGCAGAAGTGTGCCGACATCCATCGTGGATAGTTTGTCGCTTGGCTGCTCAGGTTTGGACCACTATACCTGGTTTTGATGTAAATGTCTTTCAGACCTGAACTATTAAGATCTTTGTTCAATCTTTTTCTTCTAAGAAGTGCCTCTTTTCAGAGACTGTGGCAATGAAAATATTCAGAAAGTTGGCCCACCTGATTCCTTATCTGAATTATAAAGACTACTTGGTAGTACGTTTCTGCAAGTCTTAAAGAGGAAAATAAAATCTTGTGTGTGTACGTCCATGTGTGAACATTGGAGAGATATGTTAAAATATTAGATTTTATCGAACTCTTAATCACACAAAATGTGTAGCATTTTTGTTGTTATCTTAAAAGTAGAAGTTTAAAGCCTAAAAATACATGTCCTGAATATTTCACTTGCTGTGATCTGGAAGAAATCAGAAAATTGAGAGTAGGAATCTGCCAAAACACTTGCCCCAAAATTCAATTCAATTCAACGAGCATTTATGACTACATTAAATCTTTTGTATTTTGACAGCCACCTTGGTATTGAGGCATACTGTGTTGTGCAGGTGTGTAAAGATGAGAATTATAAATACCCCAAGTTCCCTGTTTAGTGAGGCAGGCGTCAGTATGGAGGTGGGAAAAGACAGAAGCAGCAATTTTCATTAAGATGTCAATTTAAGAAGTAATTTTTCCCCTCTGAGCAAGTCATTTTGATATGTTGTTCCTGTAAAAGGAATCAAGGAACATTTTCCAATAATAGAAATGACAGTGTGCTTTGCCTAAAATTCCTTTAAAAATTTTAGTGACAGATACCTTGTTCCTACCATACTGTTATTAAATGTACTTGGAACATTCTCTAGGTCCTAAGAAGGAAATGACCATGATTCATGCCAGAAAGAAAGTTTTTTTTTTTTTTACCCATTCAGTGATTGTTGTAGTAGCCTGAGTTTACGACATTTACAGAACACACTAATGCTTAAGCTGTTCACAAAAATACAAATGTCAGGGAAAAAATAATAGCTGTACAAACCCCAAAATTTGATTTATCAGTTTGCCTAGGGTTCTTTCTTCTCTTCTTCAAGACTTACCCTGGGAAAAGTTCCATATTAATGTGAATACAGACACTGCAGGTGTTTGCAGCTTTAAGGAAGAACTTTAAATTGTTTTTATTTATGAATATTTATGTTTTTCTCATTCTGAACTTCCAATTATACATTGCCAACATTCTGAGGTTGTATGTGTTTTGGGAGGTGGTTGCTAGTAAGATAGTGGAGATAATAGAAGAAAAGGGTGATAAAAAGAATTTTGGAGGATGTTAGGTACTAGATGGGATAGGTAGAGATTTATATGTAATATCGATCACAGATTTGTTTTCCTAAAATATTAAACTGATATTTGATGTGATAACCATCTTCCTAATATTTTTCTTTTTAGCTATGCACAGTGATGTAAACCTATAGCCCCTACTACTGGGGAGGCTGAGCCTGGTAGAAAGCTTGAGTTCAGGAGATCTTAGCTTCAGTAGACTAAGCTAATAGGTTTATGCATATGCTATATCTACCACCAATATGATGAGGATGAGGAGGAGACCAGGCTATATAAGCAGGAGCAAATAAATCCAGGCTGGAAATGTAGCAGGTTAAAGATCCCATGCCAATCAGTAGGATTAAGCCCAAGAGTGTCTGTTGCACTTCCAGCCTGGATGAGATAAAATGGAACTACCTAATCTCAAAAAAAAAAAAAAGTCCTTTTATTCATGAAAGTTCCCTTTTTAAGGGAGGAGGTTACCTATACTTGGAAAGTTGTGCATGTATTACCATCTCAACATTAATAACAAAAGGTTATTTTGTTTCTTTTCTTCATCCATAATACCTAGCAGCTAAGAACAGGATTCCCCTTAAGTTATAGCTCACTGTGTTTTAGGGCACGGCTATACCTAAACTATCTTAGATGAAGAGGCATATCTCTTTTCTTAAAATTCCTCAACTTCTCTTGGCAGTAAATTCTATGAACCTCATCACTGGAAAGTTCTTTTTAATTTCTAATTTGAGTTTCTTTGATGAAGTTTAAACTTGAACTATAATTCAGAACCTAATTCCTTTGTACTGTCCTCAACAGAAATGGCTGACAATATCCCTTCATATTTAAAATCATATTATAAAAACATGCTAAAATATGTTTATAGAAGCACTTATCACTAAACCATTAAAAACATTTATTTTTTCTTACTTTGACTTCTCTTAGGCCAAATAATCTCATTTTGGTAAATTTTTCCAACTCTTTTTTTCTTTTGGATAATTGTCAATAGATTCAAAATATTCCAAATTATTCTATTTTTTTCGGGGCAATGAGGGTTAAGTGATGTGCTCAGGGTCACACCACTAGTAAGTGTTGAGGTCGGACTTGAACTCAGGTCCTCCTGAATCCAGGGCCGGTGCTTTATCCACTGTGCCACCTAGCTTCCCCAAATTTTAAAATTCTTTTCCATCTATAGGATCTCAAATTAGACAAAGTAATGGAATAACTATTCAGAAAAGTAGTTTTCTATCTACATTAGTTTGGTTTATGCAGTTCATTAATTCATTCATTCAACCATTCACTAATTCAATAAACAATCACTGGGCTAGACTTTCTGGCAAATGAATAAAAGAAATTAGACCCAGTCTTTGCTTTCAAAAAATTTACAGCCAGGCAAAAATTACTTAGCAGCCAGGAATAAGTTACTTACATATTTAACTATAATGTAAAGTAGAATATATTATTGTAGGAGTGGTATTAACAAATGCCCAGATAGGAAGAAAAGAATTCCTCTCGTTTGTGTGTGTTTGGTGGGGTTAGTGGGGGGAGTGGGAAGGGCAAAAGAATCAATCCTTGGAGGAATTACAGTGTGTATTGTGCCTTGAAGATAGGTAAGGTTTAGTCAAACAGAATGTTGGAGAGGGATTACGTTCTAAGAAGAGGGAATGGTGTAAGCAAAGGCATGGAAGTGAAGTGGGAAAAGATGTACACATAGTAAATCAGTCAATAAACATTTAAGTGCCTACTATTTGTCAGGCACTGTGTTAAGTTCTGGGGGTACAAAAAGAAGCAAAATATAGTTCCTCAAGGAGCTTACAATTTAGTAGGGGAGACAACAAGCAAACAAATCTGTAAATTTTTGGTTGTTGTTTAGTCATTTTTCAGTCATGTCTGACTTTTCATAACCTCATTTTGGATTTTCTTGGCAAAGATACAGGAGTGGTTGACCATTTCCTTCTCTGGCTCATTTTACAGATGAGGAAACTAAGGCAAATGGGGTTAAGTGGCATGCCCAAGGTCACCTAGCTAGTAAGTGCCTGGGGCCAGATTTGAACTCAGGAAGGTGAGTCTTCCTGACTCCAGCACTCTATCAACTATACCACCTCTCTCTTTCTTTCTTTCTCTCTCTCTCTCTCTCTCTCTCTCTCTCTCTCTCTCTCTCTCTTTCTCTCTCATTTCCCCATACATATATGTATATATACACACACATATATACATGTCTATTATTTCCTAAATAGCATATATTACATATATACATATACATATATATTAGGAAATAACTAAAAGAGGAAAGGCAGTAGAATTAAGAGAGGTTTGGAAAGTGAGTATAAGATGTATAATCAAGCCAATTTAATCAATAAACATTAAATCAATAAATAATAAACATCAATAAGCACTGGTTGTGTGCCAGGCACTATGTAAGTGCTGGGGATACACAGAAAGACAAAAGATAGTTCCTTCTCTCAAGGAGATCTCAGTCTAATGAGAAAGGATTCTAGAAAGAGAAGTTTGAGGACACTTTCCAGAGGGCCTTGAATGACAGGGCTAAGAAACTTAGGCTTTATTTTATATGCTGTGGAGAACCATTGAAGCTTTTAGAGAAAGAAGGTAACAAGCTTATAGCTGTGCCTTAGGGAGATTAATCTAGCTGTGGTGTGCAGTTTTGTAGGGTAATAAATTTGGAGATAGGAATTCCAGGTAGAGACTAACAACAAGCAAGGCAAACCAGGGTTTAGAATAAGATAATGATAACAGTGATAGAGAAGAAGATATGGATGCCAAGTATATAATGGAAACAGAATCAGCAAGACTTGGTGACTGCTTGTATATAGGAGCAAGTAAAAGAGAAAAGCCATTCCTATGGCATTTTTATATTTAAAAAAACAACACTTGCAAATACTTATAAGGATTCTTTTAGTTCTAAATCTGTATTCATCCTGTATTACATTTTTAAGCTATAATAGTTTAAACCTGCACTAAGACTTTTGGCATACCCTATATAATACCATACTATGATACCAATGTTTGTCTTTAGTGACCCTGAGTTCTTTCTACACCATGAATACTTACTGTATTTATCTGTATTAAACATAATATAGCTTCAATAGTTTTTAATTGATATTTATTCCTATTTTACAAAATGTCCAATGTACAAAAATCTTTATTTTAAAATTATCAATGATAACATTAATCATATGCTAAAATTTGACCATGGTGGAATACTCTCCCTCCCAACCCCCTTACTTCTCCCTCTGTATTCTTTCACAATCCTGGAAGATTTTGTTTTGTAGCTACAGTCTTGGATTTATTTGCACAAATTGTGTTTCCCTCTGTTTTTTCAACTATTTAAAATTTTAAAGTAATTTTTATCAATGTGTATGCTATTGGTAAACAAAAGGCACTTTATCTCAGAATTTTCTAAAGTACCTTTATTTTTGATAGCAGTTTTGATCTAAGTTATTCATTACCTCAAATAATTTTATTAATCAAAATTTAGATTTTCTGTCCCTCTGATGCCATTAAATTTATGTAGTTTTAGTGAAATGAGGAGAGAGGAGAAGTAGGCGATGGGAGAGGGAGAAGAAAGAAGAAAATCAGGTGGGGGAAGGAAAGAGAGGAAAAGGGAAGGAGGGGGGAGGGAAAGGGTGTGGGGGATAGAGAGGAAGAGGGAAGAAAGGGGGATGGGGAAAGTACAGGGAAAGGAAGAGAAAGAGAAGAAACTTGATTTGCAAGCCCTTCATATATACTAGGTTCTTTATTGGCATACAGTAGTTTAATAACCATTGTCACCTAATTTCACAATGCTTTGTTTTCCTTATTTATAGAGTTAAGATAGTTTTTTGTTTGTTTTTGTGCAGGGCAATGAGGGTTAAGTGACTTTCCCAGGGTCACACAGCTAGTAAGTGTCATGTGTCTGAGGTTGGATTTGAACTCAGGTCCTCCTGAATCCAGGGCAGGAGTTTTATCCACTGAGACACCTAGCTTCCCCCAAGAGTTAAGATGGTTTTATATGCCTAGTGACCTCTTAAAGGACACATGAGCCATGTACTCAAATGGATCGGTGATCTCCTTGATGTGGATAGACCCACAAAAAGAAAGCAGCCCTCTGTGCCTTCTCATCTTATGCAACAATTGTTTATGTCCTCCCACAAATTGCCTAAAAAGGACGTACCCAATGTTCTGAGGGTCTTCCTTGCTTTGTCTTGACATTGTAGGTAGATAAACAAACACATGGGTTATACAGCATTTATCACTTATTCATGCCTAGTGCTTAGTTTATCTTCTTTATTACTCATACATTTATTTGATAATATCCTTTATTCCAATTCTCCTTAATTAAATAATAAGGAAATTCTATATTTATAGTACAGCTTATGTAATTCCCACCATAGAACTCCATTGCCTTTTGGGTAATCCTTCTTTTCTTTTCTTTTCTTTCCTTTTTTTTTTTTTTTGGCAGGGCAATGAGAGCTAAGTGACTTGCCTAGGGTCACACAGCTAGTAAGTGTCAAGTATCTGAGGTCAGATTTGAACTCGGGTCCTCCTGAATCCAGGGCCAGTACTTTATCCACTGAGCCACCTCATTTTCAATTCTTTGAAGAATTATCTCCAAAAACTAAATAAGTCTGTGGTTTCTTCTAAATAAGATTCATAATCACTCAAAAGTGCTTGACCTAACTATGGGAAAATTAAGTGGATTAAGACTGCTTCTTGTCTGTTCTTTTTTTTTTTTTTTGGTGGAGCAATGAGGGTCAAGTGATTTGCCCAGGGTCACACAGCTAGTAAGTGTTAAGTGTCTGAGGCCAATTTGAACTCAGGTACTCCTGACTCCAGGGCCGGTGCTCTATCCGCTGTGCCATCTAGCTGCCCCCTTGTCTATTCTTTTTGATGACAACATTCTACCTATGCTGTATGGCAGTGGCACATAGAATACAACCATCTCCAAAGAATTAAAAACAGTGATCACCCAGGGAGCAGTGGTAAAGTACATGGTAAATGTCCGTGGGCATCATAGTTCCAGCAAGTTATATTAAAGAAACACGAGAGTAAAAGATGTCAAAGGAAAGAGCTGGCTCCCATGAACTCCTGCCTTGTAGTTTTCATTTTGTTTTGCTAATATTGCATGTAATTTAATTGATTTATCATGCCGTAATTAGGTAACAGTTGACTTCTTCTGAAAAGAGACTTTAAAGATTCTTGTGGTATCCTGGGCATGAAAACCATTGACCTTTATTACTAAAACTTTGCCAGTAAGATGGGCAGGATGGTAAAGGATTTTCTGTGTGGGTTTGGTTGGGAAGATCTGCCTTTCTCCCCTTCCTGTTCTCTTTAGTGACCATAATTGATGTTTGATTACTTGACATTTATTAAACATTGCAACTCCTTAGAATTGTAAGGATGATGGCAGGTCTGACTTGTATGTTTTCTGCATGTACTTTTCTGAGGGAAGGTGGCAAAGCTAAGCTTATTTATATCTGGGAGCTGGAGGTTGATGGGGGAAAGGGAATACTCCTGTCCCCATGTCTACAGTGAGTATTTCTGTCATTCTTTCTGGTGTGGGGGCTGCTCTAGCCCTGTGTCAATGGGAGGCTGCCATCAAAAGTTGTATGGTATGGTTAATGGGCTGATTTGAAAGGGATAAGAAGTTGGGCTTGTCTCATTCTACATGCCACAGTTTGGCATATTTGGCTCCAGCACCTTTGGCTATAGCACTTCAGAAACATCAGATCTCAGCTGGGAGCAGGCGCCTTGAAAATAGCTTATCTCAGTCTGATGCCCATAATACTCAGCATGGGATTCTTCTGGGGGGGGCGGGGAGACGACTTAGGAAATAGTGATAATTGCCCATAAGGTTAAGTAGGGATGCCTTTTGAAACTTCAATTAGTATTCCTGATTCTTCTCTGCCTTTTTCTCACCTTTTGATGTCAGTTTATCCAGATTCCTGGCAAGGCAGCTAATGGTAAAGAAATATGAAGGAAGCAAATGCAATCATGAATTCAAGGTCATGGTCAGTCCCTGTACTTGGCTATCTCATAGCCTCAGGTGTAATGTTTTCCAGCTGAACATCTTGAAAACATGTAGGGATTTTTTGTTTGCTTGTTTTGTTTGGTTTTTGTTCTGGGATTTTTAATATCATTCAAGGTATGAGAATCTCTATTTATTTGCCATTTATCTGCAACTCATTGTTTTAGAAAAATGCTTGAGACTCTCCTCTCCTCTTTGCAGATTGAGGGGACTATGGGAGTAGGATATTGTATATACCCCCAGACATGTTTGATGTGTTGCTTTGTTTTGCTGAACTCTTTTTCTCTCTTTTTAATTTTTGCTATAAGAGATCCCTCCCTGTGGGGAGGAGGGGGAGAGGAAATAGCACCAACTTATATATGAGAAATGAAGGTGAAGTAAAAATAAAATATATTGATAAAAACAAGATTTTTAAAAGGGATAGTTGCCTAAGGCACTTAAAGGTTAAATGACCTTGCAGGATGGTAATTCGTATGTCAGAGGCAGATCTTGAACTCAGGTCCTCCTAATGTCAAGGTCAGTTCTTTATAGCCCATCACCCTGCCATCTCACTATCTTTAGAACTCATCACAGCTATTGGAAAAACACTTCTTAACCTTGAGTTGCTAGCATTCCATTTGAATACAAAGGACATTGAGTATTTCTGTAATTGCTTTAAATATTTAAGCAAACAAAACAAACCACTTTCTTTTAGCTAAGAGGAAGAAAAACTGAAAACCAGTGACTGATAGGAAGATCAAAAGAACTTTTTGGAAAAGGAACATAGTATTGGTCTTGAGTGAATTGTAGCACTAAAACCTAATGGACAGAAAAGAGAAATAGAGGTCCTGTCTCATCAAATTCTGATTAGCTTTGTAAATTCAGTGATCAAGGATAAGGCTAACAATGGCTGGCCAGATTCCTAAAATCCATATTGTCACTCTTAGGTTTTCAACTTTATGCTCATAACAACCCTGTGGAGGAGGGACATTTATTTAGAAGTCTGAAGAAATAAACTTGTTAAATTGAGATAGTTTTTGCACAGGATTTTTATATTTAGTGATTTCATAGTGGTTGTGATTTTACCTAATTAGACATAGATGATGATGATAAATGCTCACCTAAGGAGTAGTGTCTAAGGGTAGGACCTTAAAAATCTAGGCCAATTCCTTCATTTTACATATAAAGAAACTAGGGCTTAAAGAGGGAAAGTAACTTGACTTAGGGGTAACAGTTAATGACAATTTCCTGACCTCAAATCTAGTACTCTGACCACTCTACTAGACTCTCTCAGTACTACATATCACTGGAATTCTTGAAGATGATCTACTAAGTCACTCATTACAAGTCTCCTATCTTGGCAGAATGAATACCTGCACCAACAAAATCACATATCATTGAAGTAAAATTCAGTCTTTGGGTTCAAAAAATCAACTGCATAGGTATAACATAAGGGTAGAAAGCAGTTCACGGGAAAAAATATTTGGCAGTAAGACACCTTAACCATAGGAAAAACTGTGAACAACGGCACAGGACTGGTAAATTATCATTCTTTAGCTTAGGACTATAGCTGTTCTTTGTAGAACTTCATTGGCATTGGGGTGAATGTCCCACCAACCTTTCAAGAGCATCATAATAACTTTGTTCAGTTAGTTTACCCTTATATTACCTTTTTCTCCAGCAACATGCAGAGTCATCATCATTTGAAATTTTTCTGCTGTATATATATATACACACCCTATCTTTTACAAACCCTGTCCAGTGCACTTAACAAAGTTTGATTCTTTATTGCTGACCTGTATTCTCTGTTAAGAATACATCATGTCCTTATCTTGTCATGTTTCTTTCACCTGCCTTTGGCTTCAGGATAATTTCTGTAGGCCCAGTATCTCAAGATCCTTACATTAGGTTGTCCAACCTGTTCTACCATTTTCAAGTTTGGCCCTACTAGTAATCCACCCATCATGCTTTGGTAAGATCAATGAATCATTATTGTTTTCCAAACTTTTCCAGGATCAACACTTCACAGTACAGGCTTCCTTAAACATCCCTTTAATCTCAAACTGCAAGAATGTGAGTGATGTGAGGGATGATTAAGATGTTGGGAATGCATTATTTTCTTTGCTACAAATAGCTACATGTTCTCATACACATGCCAGTTCTTGTTGGCATCAATTGATGGTGCCCAGAGTGAGGATGGCTGCAGACAGAATCTTTAATCGTGTGACCTTCAGGTCCTTGAAAAGATCATAGAATTCTAGAGTTGGGGAAGATCTTAGAAGATCTAGCCTTACCTTAAATATCTGGGTGATGGGAGGGATAATGCTTTCTGAGGTACGGACAGCTCTAATTGAGACCAAGTTTTCCCTAGTATTGAACCAAACTTTGTGCCTTGTAAATTTTCACTCACCGATAAAAGTTCTACTCCCTGAGGCCAGTGAGAACAAAGCTAGTTCCTCTTTCCTTTGACAGTCCATCAAATTTTTGAAGACCACAATCTTGTCCCCCTTTGAATTTTCTTCTCAGGCTAAATCTAATTCCTTTAATCATTCCTCATAAGACTTGGTTTCTTCTTACCATACTGGTGACTATCCTCTGCATACTTTCTAGCTTGTCCGTATATTATTTGGATCTAAACACAATACACTCCAGATGTGGTCTGACAAGAGTATAGCAGAACTATTACCTTCCTCATTCTGGAAATTGTTTTTATCTATGCAGCTTGAAATCATAATAATTTTTGAGTTGCTATTTTGCAGTGCTAACTCATCAAACTTAGACTAATAAAATATCTAGGTCTTTTTTATATGAACTGCTTTCTACCCTTACGTTATATATATGCAGTTGAGTTTTTGAACCCAAAGACTGAATTTTACTTCAACAATATGATTTTGTTGGTGCACGTATTCATTCTGCCAAGATAGGAGACTTGTAATCAGTGACATAGTATATGATCTTCAAGAACTCCAGTGATCTGAAATTTGTTATTCTGGGCCAACTTCTCAATGAGTCTCTTTGAATTTAGACAAAATGGTCCTCAAATAGCCTTACAATCTATAACATGGCCTATATTCAAAGCCTTTCTAAATCGGTAGCATCTACCAGAAGTTGTACTTCCCTGGATGCAATGTTACCTTCTCAGCATGATGAAGGCTCAGAAGTCTTCCCCGATCCCTCTCAATTCCCAATGCCTTCTCTCTTTTGATTATCTGCTATTTATTCTGTATATAGCTTGCTTTGTCTATATTTGTTTTCATGCTGTCTTCCCCATTAGACTGTAAACTCCTTGAGGGCAGGGATTGTCTTTTTCCTTTTTTGTATCTTCAACACTTAGCACAGGACCTGGCACATAGTAAGCACTTAATGTTTATTGATTATTACATTTCATCTTATTAGCTTCAGTCTTTTCTACTAACCTGTTGAGATTTCCCGCCCCCCAAAACTTCATTCTCAAATTTGGTAAGTATGTCTTTATCAAAATCACTTCAAATCTTTATCACAATCACTGAGAAAAATGTTAACCTCTTACCAAGGAGCATTCCACTATAATATTCCACTAGAGACTTTCTATTACTGCAATAACAGTTTGAAGTCACTTTTTCAGTTGGTCCCAAATCTATCTGTTATTGCCCAGCCACCATCTCAAGTCTTTAGACATTTGATAAAATTCCTTTCTGAAATAAATATTATGTAGAATGTAAGCTCCCCAAGACAGGAGCTTCTTTTTGTACTATAAACCAAGTATTTTGCACAATACATGGAACATAGTAGGCACTTAATAAATGCTTGGTGGTTGATTGTTGGGTTGATAACATTAGCCTGAACTAGAAACCCTGCCCAAAGGAAATGAGGTATGTCTTGAATGACTTTATCTAATCTTGCTAACTTTTAATAATCACTTCTTCTAAGTGCTCACAAAACATCTCATTAATGATTCATTCCACAATGTATTAGTATTAGTGTAACTGATTGCTAGCCTCCAGTTTGAAATATTTGCCTTTCTGAAAATAAAGAAAGTGTTCACCTGTCTCATAGTAGGCCACCTGCTATCCAGTTTCTCAAACATCATGGGCAATAGTTATACTCTCACTGAGTTCATCTAACACTAGTCGAGTGAACTAATTGAGGGCAGCACCTGTATTTTTAAATTGCTTTTAAACTATTTTTGTTTTGTTATCAGTATAAATATCCACTTTCCAATGTAGAGAAAATTACAAAACTAGAGTGAAATATCTCTGCTTTCTCTTCTTTCTTTCACTATCCTCTTCCTATCCATTTGAAGCAGAGGATTCTATTACCTTTATGGAAAATGAGGAGGTATATGCTGGGGCCAGTTCTAACTGGCTTGTGAGTGTTGATTGTTAAGTTTTCATTGTGAGCATTTATACATTTGAAATTGGAAATTGCTTCAATCTAGGCTTTATTTATTGTTTTGTTGATTGTCAAGACTTAAAGTATTAATAATGAAGATTAAACTTAAAAGTATGTGTGCATCCTTTCTCCTCTCCCCCACCCCTCAGAGAGCCTGGGTGTTAAACATTTACCAAAACATCTCTCTATTACTTGATAAATATTGTTTGAGCTCAGTAGAAGTGTAGTAGAAGGCTGAGGAACTCATGACTAGATGGGAGGTGTGGTGACTATAGAATCATAGCAATATTAATTACTGGCCTTTATATTGAACTTTTTTTGGTGAGGCAATCGGGGTTAAGTGACTTGCCCAGGGTCACACAGCTAGTAAGTATCAAGAGTCTGAGGCAGACTCAATAAACTCAGGTCCTCCTAAATCCAGGGCCAGTGCCTTATCCATTGTGCCACCTAGTTGCCCCTATAAAAATTGGCAAAGTGCTTTCCATCAATTATCCCACTTGAGCCTCATAAGACCCTTGATTCAGCCACCTGGATTCAATAAAACCTTTAAAAATGTTTTGTTGGGATTTGAGAAGGTAAGTCACTTGCTCTATATGTGAAACAGCTGGCATTAATCATCAGTCACCAAGTGGGTGAAAGCCAGAGAAGGACCTGATCAAAATTAAGCAGTTGAGTAATCAATGTAGAAGTGAGGAGAGTGGGTTCCATCTGTTCAGAGTTCCTGCTGAGCTTCAACTGGAGCTAATTTTGAGTCAAAACAGGGATATATAGAGCAAGTGTAATAGAATCTTGTAGCTGGACCTGCATGGGCAGGGCTAAAGGATAAGTGCAGATGGGAAACAAAGCAAAACGAAACAACAAAACAAAAAGCCCAAGTCTGAGTCATTGTAGGCATACAAGTCCTAGGGGTTCCAAGGATGGAGTTGCTGGAACGGAGAAACATGGCCAGCGTTGGAGAGAATCAAGAGAACAAGCTTTCCTTTCATGTTTTGCTTTTTTTTTTTTTTTTTTTTTTTAGTGAGGCAATTGGGGTTAAGTGACTTGCCCAGGGTCACACAGCTAGTAAGTGTTAAGTGTCTGAGGCCGGATTTGAACTCAGGTACTCCTGACTCCAGGGCCGGTGCTCTATCCACTGCACCACCTAGCCGCCCCCATGTTTTGCTTTTTAAAGAGCCATCTGGTAACTCTGACTTGAGGATTTGGGTTCACCTGGGTCTTAAAGGGGAATCCTCAGGATCACAGATAGAGGACACAAGAACATCTCCAGACGATTGGAGCTGGGTCCCTGAGGGCCAGCTAGTACATCCTGATAGAATAGTTGAGGACCAAGATGTCAGATAGGTTCTAATAGAGTTATCCATTTGGGACAAGAACAAGGAAGATAAGTGAATGTCAGTTGGACAAGATACAAGAGCTAATGTGTTAGTGTGGATCTCCAGGTGTTAGGAATTAGCCTTTTTCCCCTAGGACTTTACCTACGTGGAGACTCTTAAACTGTGGGCAGAATGGAGCAGTGTGGAAAGGATATATAGCTTGGTGAAGTCTTACTCTGGTTAAACAACTGTACTCTGTCCAAAGAAGTTCTTCAAAGAAGTTATTTAGTTCGATGGACGTCAATCTGGATGGAAGTCTCTAATAGTAAGTGAAAGAGCTCTTTCTTCAGCCCTGTTCTATTAAAAATTCTTATCAGTGATTTGAATAAACCTATAGAAAGCATTCCTATCAAGTCTACAGATGACACAATGACAAATAAATGATAATGGCAGACAGAAAAAAATGGATTTTAAAAGAAGATGACAGGTTAGAATGAGGGACTACAGCAAGATAAAAGTGAATAGAGATATGGTAAGGTTCTGTGTTTAGGCTTTAAAAAATCAATTACATGTGTAACTGTTAGAGGAGACCTGGCTTCAGTTCAAGCCATTAATAAAATGCCTATTGAGTGAGAGCACTGAATAAGATAAAAAATTTTACTTTAGATAAAAATTAGTTCCTACCCTCATGTATTTTGTAGCCTAACAGGGGGGAATGACATATACACTATGAAGCCCCAAAGAACTAATATTTGGCAGTGGGACAGGGTGGAGGGCACAGCGGATAGGGAAAGGAAAGCTGTTACTAACTGGGAGAAAGGAGAGCGAGGAAATATGGTTGGTCAAGCATTCATGGAATACATGCATTGAATTATTCTGTGCATGGGATTCTGTGCTCAAGTATCCAGATAGTCACAGCCTAGGATTTTCAGTCAGGGCTCAGAGGGTGATCTGGGGCACTCATCTTCTAAAGCTGTCCCAGACTGGGATTCCAAGAGGCCTTTGCATGGGTTTGATGACATATAGCACAGTAAACTTTCAAGAAGCAGATGGCAGTTCTAGAGATGATTCAGGCACCCTACGGTCTCCAGATTTGGGGGACAGTGCTTCCATCCTGAATTCATTCCTTGGAGGACTCCATCCCTTCCCCCCACCCTTGCTCCATTCATTGCCATCTGGGGTTCCTGACTTTACTAACTGGCTCAGCTGCTCTTTCTGCCACAGTGAGGGTATTGTGGGGTTGGGGCTAGATGGGATAGGTAAAGGAAAAGGTATCCTCTACTCTTCCCCCCGTCCTTGCTGCCCCCAAATAAAATCTTTATGTTAAAAAGAATTTTTAAAAGATAATTACTGAAAATTTTGAGCAGATGAGTGATATGAGCAGACCAAGGTATAAGTATAATTTACCTGGATAGACTGGAAGAGGCAGTTTGGAAGAGTGCTGGATTAGGAAGATGAGAACCTGAATTCAAATTGCAGCTTGGTCTACTCACAATGAGAAATGGCCAAATATCATAAACCTGAGATTTAGAGCTAGAAGGAAATTTAGGAACAAAAGGTGTTTAAGGAGAGACATCTTTTTTTTTTTTTTTTTAGTGAGGCAATTGGGGTTGTGACTTGCCCAGGGTCACACAGCTAGTAAGTGTTAAGTGACTGAGGCCGGATTTGAACTCAGGTACTCCTGACTCCAGGGCTGGTGCTCTATCCACTGTGCCACCTAGCTGCCCCCGAGACATCTTTTTTTATTCACCAAAATGCTTAAAACAGGGTCTTAGGTATGGTAAAATTTCAGTAAATATTTGTTAAATTGGTAGTGTTGCACTGAGTTGGTCTAGTTCCTTGGAGTACCTATTTATTCTACTAACCAAGTTATAGTGTTAGCAGAGATGCTAAACATAAATCAGACAGCTAGGTGACACAATGGATTGAACTTCAGCCCTGGAGTCAGAAAGATCAGTTAAAATCTGGCTCTATTTGCCTCAGTTTCCCCAACTATAAAGTAGGATAATAACAGCACCTACCTTGAAGGCTTGTTGTGCAGATCAAATGAGATAATATTTGTAGAGTACTTAACACAGTGCCTGGCACATAGTAGGTACTATATCAATGCTTATTCCCTTCTCTTCAGCATGATTGGAGTGAGGTTTTTCTTTTGAGCATGAACAGTCCTTTCTAGTTTCTTTAGCTTAGATTTTCACTACGTAGAACATTTGATAGGAATTATATGAATGCAAAGAAACTATCATAAACTGGAAAAAATGAAGATCAATAAGGATTAATGTAAAGTCATGATCATTGCCATTTTATATTACTTTGCTGTAAAATTTGCATATTACCTCATTCGATCCAGACAACAACCTTGTAAGTCACCCTTGTAAGAATATTTTGAACTAACTGGGGCTAATTTGGGGGGACAAATCTGACTGGAGGACTAATCTGGGGACTTTTGACTAACTGGCTATCTGACTGCTATTAATTTAATATGGGCCATTTAAAAGTTCCACCACACTGCTCCACTCCCAAAATTGATAAGCAAAAGATTAAGAAGCCTCTTAACTAAATAATCAAAGCAGAGTTTATTTATGAGATACCATTTAAACATAAAAATACAGGGAAATAAAATGTACAACCTGACTGCGTTCAGATGCCAGTCTCTTTCTTTCTTTTTTGAATAGAATTTTATTTTCCAAAATATATGTAAAAACAAAATTTTAACATCAATTTTTAAAAAATGTTGTGTTCCAACTTCTCTTCCCCCCTCCATTCCCACCCCCCCACCCACAATCCACCTGCTGCCCCTGGAACTTTTTTAAATACAATAAGGGCCATAGCAGCCTCTTGCCTTAGGGTATGCTCCACTTTCCCTGGTCAGCTACTTTCTTCTAACTTTCCTTTTAATCTTCTGGCTTCCTTCCAGCATCTCTAGTCTCCGTTCCCTCCTTGTAGCCCCTTTCTATCTGTTCCTCTCCAACCTTGTCAGTTCTCCCTCCTCCTAGTCCTTCGGCCTCCCTTCTTGCTCTTAGCTTTTTCTCCTTACCCCGTCTCTTAGTGCTCCAGCTTCTCTCCTCTCTTAATCTCGTCAGCCCCCCTCAGTTTTGTCTGCTGGTCTCCATCCCTTTTAACTCCCAGGTCTATATATATCTTTCTTCTCCCCACTCAAATCTCGGGGCTTTTATTGCACCCCCACAGACCCCAAGCTAATCTGCCAGCCAGGGCTACAGCTGGGGGGATGGGGACGCTCGAGCATCATGTGCCTCAGCACAGGCTACGCCAGAGCCTGGCCTGGACAAGCCCGGGATCTCTCAGATAGATCCACTCAGGGTGTAGGGAGCTGGGGGCTTTTCCCCCCAGCTGTCTTACCTGGCATCTTATACAGCCCATGGGGCTTTTTGGTTCAGCTGAAGCTGAGGGGGAGGGGCACCAGCACCTTCCACACAGAAGAGACCCTGAGGGCCTAAGGCTTTCTAATCTCAGCCCAAAGATAGGGTCCCCAAATCAAAATAAATTTCCACACCCTCTTTGAGGCAGCCCTTTTTATATACATTTTTACAGATGAGAAAGAAATCCATACCTGTAATTTCATTGACATAGGAGACTTCCAATGAGGAAATTTTTTTCTGCCAATGAATATCTACTATTAAGAACTTAAGAACTCTGAGCAGTGCATCAAACATTCCAGAGCACCCATAAGGAGGATGTTACCCATCTCCTAAGAAAGAGAGATGGTTTCAACATACAGAATGAGGCATACATTATTTGAATGTATCTAATCTTGGAATTCATATTGCTTGACTATAGATATTGTTATGTGTGTTTTGGTAGGTTTTTTCCTAAGGAATGAGGGAAATGGGAGGGTTAGAGAATAAATGCTTATAATTGAAAAAAACATAAATTATAGTCTCAAAGATTTGTTGCCTATGGCTCTGAAAAATTAAGTAACTTGACCAGTCACACACTATGTATTAGAAGCAAGACATTAAGCCAGGTAGATATTCCTAAGAGGAGGGCAGGGGGCAGCTAGGTGGTGCAGTGGATAGAGCACTGGTCCTGGAGTCAGGAGGACCCGAGTTCAAATCCGGCCTCAGACACTTAACACTTACTAGCTGTGTGACCCTGGGCAAGTCACTTAACCCCAATTGCCTCACTAAAAATTTTTTTTAATTAAAAAAAAAGAAAAAAGAAAAGAGGGGGGCATACACACTCTCTCTATTTACTACATTGCTTCCTACAGAAAAGAAAGGAAGAAAGGAAGGAAGGAAGGAAGGGAGAGAGGTAGGGAGGGGAGAGAGAGAGGAGAGACAGAGGGGGGAGAAAGAAAGAGGAAGGAAGGAAGAGAAATTAAGAAAGCACAGATATAGAGGAAGGAGGAATTAAATATATAGAAATACAACAGACAAAGGTTATGGAATGATCACAGAAAAAGCTGAACAGAGGTTTTTAGGAACACATTTTTTAGGAATACAGTATTTAAGTTTAAAGGGTAAATATGATAGTAATCACACAAGTAGGGAAATAATATGTAGGGACATCTTGTCTTTTGCTTATACAAAGACCTCTAGTCCTGTATCCTTCAAAGGGATAGTGATATGAAGATCGCTAAGGTGGTTCATGGGGGAACCACAAAAACATGGATGTATACAGCTCCAAAGTTTCTAGATAAAATGAAAAATTCAGCCAGTCATCTGGATGCTTTATCTACACAACTCCAGACATTTGGATGTTTCATCTGCATTTTTTGATATTGTGTAATTATCTAGACTTAGCCAAAAAATGATTAAAGGCCTGGAAAAGATTTGTCTAGAAAGATTAAAGGAATTGGAATTATTCAGCCTGAAGAAGAGAAGGCTGAAATTCAATGTAATAATGTCTTCAAGTGTTGGTTTAATGATGATGTAAAAATGTCACCACCAGCTGATTAGAAATGGTCTCCATATCCACTGACCAAAAATAGGTGGTGAGAAGGGAGAAAAGAGGCTCACCCTTTAACAAGAGGGATATTGGTTAGTTAAAAGCAGAGATGCATTGATAAATGTTTAACAGCAGTTGTGGATGCATGCACACACTTTTGTTTAATCTTCATTACTAACACTTTCTTTAAGTCTAGACAATAAGCCAAGCAATAAATCTATCCCTGCTTTGCACCAGTGTTGATTTCTGGGTTGTAAATGCTCACGTTGAAAATTTAAGTTAGTTTTGCTGGCAAGATAGAGCCAACACTAGAGCACCCTTGGTTAAAAGGCAGGATTTTCCGATAGTGATGGTTGGTTGTCCTTTGTTCTCAAAGAGGACCAAAATGACATCACTTTGTTAGAGTCAAGGTATAGTGTGTCCATCTATGGCTGATTAGACTAATCAATCCACATGAACATTTGAAGTGGATACCTCCAGATTTGCACATCTGTCATCTTTTGAGCTGCTGAAATTCTGCTTTGCTCACAGAGCATGACACCTTCTTTAATGTGGGCACACCATGCTGGGTCATTTGCCAGTGTCTCCTGTGTCTCACAATCAATACAAAAGCTCTTCAGAGAGACCTTGAGAGTGTCTTTGTATCACTTCTGACCTCTGTATGATGGCATGCAATACTGATGAACTTCTTTGGGTAACCAAATTTTGCCATCATTTTCCACAAGCCCTCATGAATCAAAGATCTTGCTCAGACTGATGAATGTTGTGGACAAAGCTCTGTTCTCCTCTTCTCATTTCTCCTGGAGTTGTCAGGCAGAAAACACCATATCATTTGTTCCTCTGCCATTTCTGAAGCCACCCTAGCCCTCAGGTAGATGGCCATCTTCCAGGTGAAGAATCTATCTATTAAGGAGTACTCTGCAAGAATCTTGCCAGAATTGACTGAGAGAGAGAGACACACACACAGAGACAGAGAGAGATAGACACAGAGAAAGACAGAGACACAGAGAGACAGAGATTTAGAGAGACAGAGACAGAGACACAAGAGTACTGTGCAAGAATCTTTCTAGAATTGACTGAGAGAGTGAGAGAATGAGAGAGAGAGAGAGAGAGAGAGAGAGAGAGAGAGAGAGAGACTGACTCCTCTGATTGTCACAGGACACCCTATTTCCTTTACCTTTATAGAGATGGACAATGGAAGCATCCTTGAACTCCTAGGGGATAACCCCTCTTCTTGCCATATAACCCAGAAATTTTCTTTCCACTTTTGTTTGAGCAGTGAACCCCCTGCCTTGTAAATCTCAGCTGATATTGAATCAGCACCAGGCACTTTGCCACACTAGAGGAGCCTAATGACATTTAAAACCATTTCTTCAGTTGAAAGTTTGGCTAGAGAAGAATTGACTTCAACCTGAGGCATATGGTCAATGACTTCAGTTTTGATTGATGACAGTCTGTTAAGAACACTATGGGGGGCGGCTAGGTGGTACAGTGGATAAAGCACAGGCCGTGGATTCAGGAGTTCCCGAGTTCAAATCCGGCCTCAGACACTTGACACTTACTGGCTGTGTGACCCTGGGCAAGTCACTTAACTCCCATTGCCCTGCAAAAAAAAAAAAGAACACTATGTAAGTGTTCAGCCTATCTCGCCAGGATCACGTACTTATGACAGATCAGTGTGGCTCCATGAACACTGAATACTTGACATGCACCATAGGTCTTTGACCCATAAATAGTCTTCAGGGCATAATAAAAGCACTTTGGATTGTTATGAATTGAATTTTATCTGCCTTCTTACTGAGACAAGAATAATGCATCTCTCTAAGATTCACTTGCACTTTACTTTTGATGGAATTAAATACTGCTTTCTTAGATGGATGAACTAACTTGCTGGTAAACTCTATGGAGTTCTTGAGTTTTTTGTGTAACAGCGTCTGAATTTCCCATGATTTTCATTAAACCAATCTTATTGTTTGTATGTTCTGACCCAGATGAGTAAATGCAGTGTTGTATACCAAATATCTGAAAGCTACCCACTCTTTTTCTATTCTACTCTTGCCAACTATGTATTGGCTCAGCTTTCCCTCCAAATTAGCAATAAACTGTTCATGCTAGGAGAAATGCTCTAATCTGCTTACATGAAGTGTTCTGGCAGTTGTTTTGCCTTGGGGCCACCACTTTTGTTGTGTGTAAATATTAAGCTTGGAGAGGATAAGTCTATGATCAGTCCAGCACTCTGCACTACATATCACCTTTGTCACTTTCATATTTTGCCTGTGATGGTTATAAAGCACTAAAATAATTTATTATGAAAGGTAGTAGGACCTTCTCTAGAGGCATTTGAAAATAAGATTCTGATCTGTTTTCTGCTTGTGGGTATTTAAGGGAACATCTCTAAGAATAAAGGCAAGAGTTGAAGGTCAAGGAGAAAAAAGACCTCAAGGTCCTTTCCATACCAGAAACTATCATTTTTATTAGTGGCTTATTAAGATTTTTATCTATTTTTGGCAATCGATGAAAAAGAAAGCGGCAAGCAATTATTTTTGCTTTGTAGTTTTCATTAGTCACTGTTCAAACATACAAAAACTTATCTTAAAAAAAAATGCTATCATTAATCTAGTTCCAGTATAGGGATATGTTGATATTCAAGAGGCAGCTTAAACAGAGCACTATGGATTTTTAAAAATTATTGTTGCTAAGCCATACTTTCTAAAATTATTGTTACTTATGTATTAATGGCTACTACACCTATTTTAGCAGTAAGCAATTAGTATTAATTAATATTATATATTAATAAAGTGTTGACCACGTGGCAGTTAGCACAGGCAGAAAAGCCCCAGAGGATCCATGCTGTCTCTCTTCCCAAAGGGGAAGAGAGCTCACCTAGCAACAGCATTCTGAGCCAAGAGCAAGAGCCAAGATCGGGCCAAGATGGTGACCCTCTCATGGTCAAAGCTTTTTATCCTCTTTTGATAGAGGCAGGTCATTATACATAGATCAAAGCTAATTGGTTAGCATTCTTCAATTTCCTTGGTTGATGTTACTTGAGGGTGGTCCAAATTAAAATGATCTCTACCTAATGATATAAATACCTAATTTGAGAGACCCTAGGAAAAGGGTGAAGTCCAATCTTTAACTCAATTTAGCAAGACAAAAGAGTCTACCTCCATTTCTTTTGTTCTCCTAGGCTGGTATTGAAGAGATTAGCTAAAAGTTCCTCAAGAACTGGACTTTTAAGTGGGGAGGGGGAAAGAAAGGACTAAAACTGGGTCTCTGGGTCCCCAAGAAATTCATTATTAATAATTATTTTCTCACAGCACTCAGGCTGTTATAGGACTTTTCAGATATTTTTTTAAAAAGAATCAAATTTGCCTAAATTCTTCTAAATGATTTTGTAGATTTCCATATGTAGATTGCCAAATGTGGCAAACATTTCTTTTCTGGAATGTAAACAATCAAATTCTGTTGCTCAGTCGAGTAATATTATAGAGCACTTAGAGATGTTCAGCTAATCAGATTGCTGGAGTAGCTGAAAATTCCTTAACCTGTAATTTTGCATAGAGAGAGGGTGCCTCACGCTGTGCAATTAACGAGTTTTATTAGCAATAAATTTGTTTGCTTCTGGCTAGCCCTATGGTCTACTGCTGTAAAGAATTTTCAGCTTGTTTCTGAACTTCATCTTGAACTCGACAAGTATCAGAGCCAGCTAGTGTGGTCATGGTAATTCCATAGAGGAATTCATCCTTATCTTGTGTGACTAGTCATTGACATTTCTTAAGAGGAAAACATTAACTGCTGAGTGCCCCAGGAAAATCTTAATGATTTTTCAGGTCCATTGTATAAGGTAATCTGCCCTTCTAGTTTATAGCACACAGATATTCAATTCTATTAACATTTATCAGGCACTATGCTAAGCACTGGGGATACAAATAATTTTTTTTTAAAAGACAGTCACTGCCCTATAGGAGCTTACAATCTAATGGGCAAGAACAATATACAAAAGGTCGGTTGGAGGAAGAGGACGTCAGGGGGTACTTGGCATGGGAGAATCTGATTACATGGAGTTGAAACAAGATGGAGTGGATACAGATGGAGTGTAGAGTGAGCTGGAAGTCTAAATTCTGCTCTCCATAAAGTAAAACTTTGGGAAAGTTTAGTACATGTTTTCCAGCCCTCCAGTCAGAGGGGAGAAGAGTCTGAGGGAGTTAGAAAGGCATTGACTATTCAAGGCTGAGTTAACAAAGTGGTGATGTTACTAGAATCATTTTAGGTAATGGCAATTTCTGTTAATGGGTCATCTGGTCAAAAACATTTTTTCTTTTTAATTTTTTTTTAGAGAGAGAAAGACTATAGGGCCACAATTCCTAGTCAAAGTTTATGTGAAATTATTAAAAATAAGCAAAATATGCAGGATGTCCCCAACATCTTAGTGCAGTTTTATGCTGTTGATGCTAATAATGAATTATTAATAATAAAGCTTTAATAATAATTTAAACTATTAAAACTTAAAACTGTACTGACTTTAGGGACACCCTACATAAGTAAATCCCATTGTTGAATCATATTTATTCAGCATGTTTAATGCAACAAACACCAAGTACTTATTGTATGCAGAGCTGAAAAAAACTTAAATTTGATATTGTTATTGTCCTTATGGAACCTACAGTTATTATTATGATATTTGAGGGATGAAGAAGGGGTAGTTCATGCATGACTCCATCCCTCCCTGCAAAGTAAATTAGATCATTTAAGTGTATGGGTAGAGGTCAGGAGAAGATCAGGGATAAGGGGAGAGAAGAAAAGATTTGGACCAATTGCTATAGAAAATGAAATAAAGAAGCAAAAGTGTAGAGAAGTCTTGTGTGATATTGTGAGAGCTCAACTGATGACAGGAATGATAAATTTATAATGGGTAAAATCAATTCAATTTCATGATTTTTACTCAGAAACCTTGAAACAGGAGCAGAAAAATCAGATAGTAGAGATTATTGTAAAATGGGGATTCAACAAGCATTTATTAAATGCCTATGTGCCAGATATTGCATAAAGTGCCAGATTCAGGAATGAAGATCATTGGGGCAAGAAATTCTAAGACAATGGCTAGTAAAACATGATAAATAAAGACAGATGGTGGAGCCAAGATACATATGGAAACAATTAAGGCCATGGATGGACCGGAAGAGTAGGGACGAGTCAAGGAACCCAGAAGTTTTTTGGTTTTTTTTTTTATTTTAAGTGAGGCAATTGGGGTTAAGTGACTTGCCCAGGGTCACACAGCTAGTCAGTGCTAAGTGTCTGAGGCTGGATTTGAACTCAGGTACTCCTGACTCCAGGGCCCATGCTCTATCCACTGCGCCATCTAGCTGCCCCACCCAGAAGTTATAATACAGACAAAGAGTATGTTTAGTGTGAAAGACAGAATGGGTGAAGTTGAAGGATAATGGAATTCTAGATCTTGGAAAGGGTGCAGTTTTGAGAAGTGGGAAGATGAATATGTTGATAAGTGACCAAAATTTTGTTGTTGTTTTGTTGAGTTATGTCTCACTCTTTATGACCCCATATGGAGTTTTCTTGGAAAAGATACTGGAGTGGTTTTCCATTTTGTTCTCCAGTGAATTAAGCAAACAGAGTTTTTAAGTGACTAGCCAAGGGTCACACAGCTAGTGGGTATCAGAGGTCAGATTTGAATTCAGGTCTTCCTGGCTCCAGGCCCAGCCTCTATTCACTGAGCCACCTAGCTTCTTCCTGAACCAAAATGTGATTAGAGGAAAAAGGTTTTGTTGTTTGAGGAATGGGTAGTCAGACTCTTAGTGGACTCTGGAAGAAATGAAGAAGTCCTCAAAGGGTTCCTTCCACCCTTAAATCTGTGATCCTATGAGCTAATAAGCCATCTCATCCAACCCCCTCATTGTATGAATGAGGAAACTCATATTTGGACAGGTTAAATCACTTGCCCAAGGTCACACAGTGAGTTAGTAAGAGGGCCAAGTCTAGATTAACAAGAGATAACTTCCTTTTATAGGTTTGTTTTGATTCTACTGTTCACAAAATGGTTTTGTACCTATTATCTCAGTAAATTCTAATGCCAACCTTGCAAGAGAGACTGGGCAGCAATTATCATCTACATTTTATGGATGGAGAAGCTAAAAGTCTGAAAATTTAAGTGACTTGACCAAAGTCACATAGAACAAGAATTTGAACCCAGGTCTCTTGACTGTCCTTTCAGATCTCTTCCTTGTTAGGCAATATTTGACAAAAGGCTAATCTTTCAGAAATTCTTATTTATAACTTAATTCAAAGCCTTGCATTATAAAATTTTAGCAATAGCCTTATAAGAAGAAAAAAATTTTTAAAAGTCCTCTATAGTAAAATCTTAGCTTTTAGGACCAAAAGCAATTTCTTTGGTAGTATTACAGAGTTGGTTAGCTGGAGATTGATTTGAAGTACTTTTGCTCACGAAGCTGCTTCTAACTCATATATAAAATGTTTTTGCTTCTCCTGCTGTCAGAATGACATTCTACACAAATACCATATTTGTATAAATCTAGTTTACCTTGGCTTTCTACAACTTTTTATGGTCTCCAAATATTAAATCTTCACTATTTATTTCATTCAATCTCAGCTCCCCTCCAGTCTTGCCAGGTTAGCTTGCCCTTAGTAGGATATGTAACCGAAGAGCCCACTCTTTACTAGAGAGCAGCATGTTCCTTGGAATATAGCCTGAGCTGTTCTCCAAGAGGTTGCCAAATGAAGAAAGAGTAAGCTTCAGTGTACCACCAAAAACCACAGAGTCCAAATTTTTGTAGATTCACAACTTGAGCAGTGATTAAAATGAAATTCCTCACCGATCCTTCTTCATCTTCCAAAAAGTAGCTCCAAAATGAGAGAAATTTAATTTAATCCCTTTAGCTACGGCGATTAAGAGTGTTTTTTCCAGACAGGATTTCTTCATGGCACTAAGGAAAATTACTTATTTGGTTTATTTAAAAGAAAAGAAATTCCTTTTCGCCACAGAGGATCTACTTGGCAAGGGCTTAGATACCAACCAACACTCCTTTTAATTTGTTGAGCATTTATTATGAACCCATTAGATTTTGGCCACAAAAATAGGCAGCAGGCACATAAAGACAAAAAAATAAAATAATGCCTGTGTTCTTCTATGGGGAGAGAACAAATATGTAGATAAATAAATATAGAATATATGCAAAATGAATACAAAGTCACTGAAAGGGGGAAGAAGAACACTAACAATTGGGGGAATCAGAAAAGGCTCTGGTAGCAGTTGAGCCTCACAGAGAACTAGGCCATAAACACAAGACCAAAGATCAACAGAAATAATAATAGGACCATAGATTTTAGAGCTAGAAGGGACCTTAGTGGTCATCTAGTCCAACTCCCTCATTTTATATTTAAGGAAACTGAAACCCAGAGAGGTTCAGTGACTTGTCTAAAGTCACATAGATTTTTAATAGCAGAACTATGCCTTTAATTGAAAGGGGTAGGGTATGTTTTAATATTGTACCTGCAGTGCCCCAATCTAGCAGATGAAGGATTCCCCTGACCACACTTGCTACAATTCGCATATCTCTGATACATTATAGTTATACTTCAGCACTTCATCGGCCTAGGATTTTTTTTTTCAGTGTGAAATCTCCCCTCCATCAAGGAACACAACTCCTTGAGCCTTAAATGATGTGCTTCATAAGTTGCTGGGACCAAATACATCCATTACTTGGTAGCCAACTATCTGGTAGCGAGCTTGTCTGCATTCATCTAGACTGATATTTTTAGGATGGTCCATTGCTGGGACCGTATGTGAAGCCTGTCCAAATGGTAGGACCCACTGGAGCAAATGGTTTGCTAACATAGAAGCCAGGGATACTACTCCCATGCTCCCAGGGGGCTCTAGAGAAGCACTTTGGTGAAAGATGCTTTATTATAATGCACTGAGATAATCCAATAAGCTTCCTTAATTATTCTGAGGGCCTTCCAGTCACATTTTTGGAGCAAAAAAAAAAAAAAAAAAAGCCCAACAATTTCCTTTATAGGTTTAAAGTTTGCTACTGAAGTGACATCTGAATCTAAAGTGACTGTTCCAAAGGCCATGACCTTTGTGTGACATTGGTCATTAAATACAGAACAGAAAATGTTTTAAAAATAGTGCAAGCCTGCTTTTTAAGTTCTATTTGTACTACAGCATTGCTAGGAGTAGGTCGAGGGGTTGGTTTTCTCCCTCTCTGTACAAATAGGAAGCAAGTTTTTTTCTTTTCTTTTTTTCTCCCTTTTTTTGAGGGAGGGGGCAGACTAGTAATGATAATGGTAGGGTAAAAGTGCAATGAATAAAATAGTATTTGTTTATTTCTCCATTAATCAGAACTGAGGGCTTGAAAATTGCTAAACTGAAACTTGCCCAAAGACATGCCCAGAGAGCTGCAGGTATTTGGATTTATCCATTTATACTTTCTGGGTAAAGAATTCTAATATTAATGTTATAACCGTTTTCCATGCCCAACCCCCCAACTTCTGAAATAGTAAGTGTGTCAGCATAACAGGAGGAGTAAGACTGAAAGACGTAACCATATAACTGCATCTAGGACTGTGGCTCTCAGGAAGGAAAGAAGGGAGGGAAGGAGAGAAGGAGGGAATGAGGAAGGAAAAGAAGAGAGGGTAGGAGGAAGGAAGGAGGAAGGGAAGGAGGGAAGAAGGAAGAGAGAAAGAAGGAAAGGAGGGAGAAATGGAAGAAGGGAGAAAGGGAAATGTAGAGGGAAAGAGAGAAAGGGAAGATTAGAGATTAAATATTTATGCTTAAAAATATTTATGCTTTACATTTATGCTTCATTAAATGTGCCCAGGACTAGGGATTGTAGGATTGAATATACTATTCAATATATATACATGCACATATATTTATCTATGTATATATCTATAGATACATATATATATACATATATATACATACATACATACATACATACATATATATATATATATATATATAAAATATTCCATTGACTGCCAGGGGTTAAAATAGAAAAATAAAGGAGATAGCCTTTTCTGTAAAATAGATAGTAAGACGTAGGGTACAATGTTGGTATCAGTGGGTTGACCAGTCCTGGGGAGGATTAAAATCCACTCCCATGCATTCTGAGTTCCTGGGGCTCATACTTCTAGGAATATGTCTTTGAAGACCAGACTAAGTAAGTCTTTTTAAAATTAATTAATTAATTGATTGATTGCTAAGTAAGTCTTAAGTTGAGGATTGGAGATGGGAGAGCTAAGAAATACATCCCTGCCACAAACTCAATAATGTCTTAGGGCCGAGGTATCAAATGGGGCAACACTCCAGAGAGGGTCTGAAGCAGATTAAAATTTAATTAGGAAAGATTTAACAAAGTAAATAAAAGTAAAATAAAACATAGACAATATGTAGTTTTCTAAGTTAATAAGCAGCCTGCAGGGATCCTCCATTTCTATTTGAGTTTAACTCTGCTGTCTTTGGGCAGCTCAGTAGTATGGTGAAAGGAGTTCGAGCACCAGGCCTGGAATCAGAAAGACCTGAGTTCAAATCGAATCTCAGAAACTTACTAGCTGTGTGACTTTGATTGTCACTTAACCCTGTTTGCTTAGTTTCCTGATCTGTAGAATGAACTGGAAAAGGAAATTGCAAACCACTACAGCATCTTTGCTAAAAAAACAAAAACAACAACAACAACAACAAAACAACAACCCTCAAATGAGATCATAGTCTGACAGGATTGAGACAACAAAACAAGGACCTGCCTTAGGGGACTCTTGAATGGTACTAAGCAGCATTGAATGGTGTGTTTCATACAATATACAGATATTCATAGAGAACACTGGTCCTATAAAAGGCTCTCAAGAAGTTGAGCTTTTTTGAAAACCCTGGAGGCTAGGTGTGATGGTACCTTTGGCAGTCCTTGTCCCGGGAAAGGTTCAGGCTGGTGGATCATTTGAACTTGGGAGTTCTGAACTGCATTAGGCTAAGCCAAGAATGCCCTTGTTCTCTTGTCCATGACATTGCTGGAGGATTTGCAAAATGAATCAGCACTAAGTATGGCACCAATATTGTGAGTCTTCATTTGGGAGTAGGGGTGGTGGGATAAGGAACCTGGTTGCTCAAGGAGGGGAGAACCAGCTCAGGTTGGAAACATACTAGGAAAGATCTCCAATGCTGATCATCAGTAAGATAGGACATATGGGGGCAGCTAGGTGGCGCAGTGGATAGAGCACTGGCCCTGGATTCAGGAATACCTGAGTTCAAATCTGACCTCAGACACTTAGCACTTACTAGCTGTGTGACCCTGGGCAAGTCACTTAACCCCAATTGCCTCACTTAAGAAAAAAGAAAAAAAAAAAGATAGGACATATGAATGATTGCTGTACTTCCAGTCTGGCTCAGATAGGGAGACCCAGTCTCAAAACAAAACAACTTGGACTTCACTTGACTGAAAAGAGTCACAATATACCCATTAAAACTCAGCCCCTAAATTGGATTTTATACTCATTCACAGTGAGCTCTAGTACTAGGTTTATATAATTGTCTGTACTACCATACTTAGGGGATACAAAATTAGAAAATCCTGTGTGTGCATTTTCAGGAAGATTATTGAAAACTTCCATCCTTCACAATCTTCTGTTCCCTTTTTCAGAGTAAACATTTACAAATTTAAGTAGATGCTACATCTACATTTATAACTTATACTCTGAATATCACCCAATAATAAGAAGAAAACCAAAGAAACCCTTCTTCTCTTCTCTGTGATATCATCAGAGAATTTGCAAAATGAGTTAAATGGAGCATATAATAGCATGAGAACCTACCAGGATCGTATATTTCAGACCAGCTAAAAGAAGCAGATGCTCCAACAATAGGGTATATAAATTTAAACAAACACCAAGAGTTACGAATAGTGGTAGGTAGAAAATATGGCACCCAACAGAGCCTCACATGTACCCTAGAACTGGTCTTGTTGGTTGCAAGTCTAATCCAGAGTTATGCCAAGAGCATTGTCCAAGCTCACAATAAAGCCATGCTGATTATGATCTGCTTCTGGGCAGGCCCAAGGCAAGTGAAGAAAAAGTTTTATTCAGTGAGTTGGCCAGTCCTGGAGATGACTAAAATCCACCCCTATGCATTCTGGGCTCCTGGGGGAACCATACTTCTGGTAGCATAGCTTCGAAGATCAGAATAAACTATGTGAAATGACCCTGAAATACATAGGAACTTTTAATGACACAGTTCATTAATAGCAGAGGTTGTTAAACTCCACCTGGCCTGGAGTCAAGAAGACTTTTGTTTCATTAGTTGAAAATTAAATAAATTTTTAAAAATAACAAAAAAGAGTTGCCTGGGGCAAAAAGAAGTCAAGTGACTTGCCTGTGGTCACCTAGCTAGTAGATGTCAGAGGCAGAATTTGAAAGCCAGCTCTTTCTGATTGTAAGGCCAGTCCTATGTCCAACCATGCCTTGGTGCCTTTTTCTACCCTTGGACTCAAAGGATTAAACATTTAGAATGAAAAGGGATATTAAAGATTATCTCATTTAACCCATTCATTCTACAGATGATGGAGATGATGTTCATAGTTTAAATGATTTGCTTATGGTTTCAAGAGTAGTAAGTAGCAGAGCTGGGGAATGTAACCCAAATTCTGTAACTCAAAATCCAGTACTCTTTATAATATCACATTGCTTCATTGTCAGTCCCAAGTCATGATTAGAGTGGCGGATTCTCCGAAAATAATTCAGAGATAAAGTGAGAGAGCATTTGACAGTTGAGAAGATAAGTCAGTCTGGAGCAAGCTAGAGGATGTGAATGTAATTTGGTGGACCTGATTATCTGAATCATCCTAAATATTAGTAGGATGCTTTCAATATCTTTCTTTTCTTTCACAAAAAGAGCTGAACTTCTTTCCCCCTAAATGTGCTTAAGAGAATATAGTATTTCTAACCTAAGTCTATACAATTTTTTTCTAAGACACATGAATTTAGGAAGCATGTCTAATTGGAGTAGGGCAAACCTGAAAGCTGGAGACATAGGGCAAAGTCATCCAGCAGTTCACTGATTTTCTTAAAAAATCAGGATATGACTGGAATTAGGAAGAAAAAACTTGTGAAGTTAGGGAAAGAGGCTAATAGTCAATATTTATCAATTCAATGTTATGTTGAAGTTTTTCCCAAAAGATGGGATTTTAAATCATGAGATTGACTGGCATATCCATCTTGGTGTGGAGATTGGTGTAGCAGATGTCTTAAGTCTTGCTATAAGCTAAATCATCAACTTCCAACTCCACAGAAGAGCTGGCTGGAGCAGACCATCTCTAAAATCCCTGTCATTTATAGCAATCCATGAGTCTGTTATTCTATTTGTAAGGTATAGTCATAAGGCAAAAACTACTGTATTCTTGTGTTGATAGATCCTTGATCATTCAATCACTACTATCAGATGGAGACCTCTTTAATGCCTGGGAATACCCAGACACATGGTTTTACAAGGCACTTCCAGGTGGCCTTCTTGATTATTACATACTCTTCATCATTATTTCATAAAACCTCATATTTATGTTCCACTTCATGATTTTTCAAAGAGCTTTACATACATCATCTCATTAGATCACCCTAGTACAAAGAACAATAGTGATAGGTCAGCTATAGGTTAAGTTCAGTATGGGTCCATAGTGATTGCTAGCAAATCATTCATCATAATTTCATAGGATAATAGTTTTTTTTTGTATAGAAAGACCTTTAGGGGCAGCTAGGTGGCACAGTGGATACAGCATTGGCCCTGGATTCAGGAGGACCTGAGTTCAAATGTGACCTCAGACACTTGACACTAACTAGCTGTGTGACCCTGAGCAAGTTACTTAACCCTTGTTGCACCCCCCCCCCAAAAAAAGACCTTTAGATAACTGTTAGTGCAACTCCCACATTTTATATATGGGGGTACTGAGCCCCAGAGAAATGAAATGAACTTGCTCAGCATCACAAAAATAATACATAGCATACAAACCTAATTCTATTTACTCTAAATCTAGTGTTGTTTCTCATATACCATACTAGCCTCTCAAAAAACAATGATAATGGAGGCAGCTAGGTGTCTCAGTGGATAGAGCACTGGCCCTGGAGTCAGGAGTACCTGAGATCAAATTTGGCCTCAGACACTTAACACTTACTAGCTGCGTGACCCTGGGCAAGTCACTTAACCCCAATTGCCTCACTAAAAAAAACAATGATAATCATGTCAGGGCTATTGAATTACGCCCACTCTTTCTAGTACTTGTCTAATTTTTAATAACCCAGATGTATTAACAAAAGGATAGTTTTATTTAAAAATATTTATATTATATTAATATTATATTATAATGTTTATAACTATATAATTATAGGATTATATATTTATTTGTATTAATATTTCCAACTTACATTTGTAAAAATCTTTAACTTCTGTTTTTTTAATCTGAATACTTTTTTGTATTCTTGCCAGTGTAAAAAATAGAAATCAATGAAAATTCGGAAAGGTAGATGAGAAAGTCTGACACAAGTTGAAATTTGGCTGATTAACTCGGCACATTGTTACACATATATAGATTACATTTTTTATGCAGGCTTTAGTATTCTCTTTCCTTTGAATAGTCACAATTTACGTCACAGTTCATCACATCACGTCACAGATCCACATATGAAGACTGGATTCAAAGATCCTTCTCAAGTAGTTTAAGATCATCTCGCTACAGGAATGAACAGACTTTTTGGGGCCGGAAAGGATTGGTACTGGAGGATACCCCAGTCAGCTGGGGATCATTTGGAGCATTTTGACGGCAAAATTGTTTCAGATCATCAGCAGCTTGAGAAATCTTCAGGCGGCGGAGCCCGGCCTCGAGCCGGATCGGCTGCACTACCTTCCTCATGGCAACAACGTTGGAGCTGCTGGAAAAAGCGCAAGGCCGGGTCAGCGGTCGGCGGTGGGTGGTGGGTGGTCAGACAGACATACGCTCACTCCCTTGCTCGCTGGGTCTGGCGGCGCGTCGGGCGTGTGGTGCTTATCTTTAACTTCTATTTTTAACAAATTTTGAGTTCCAAATTCTTTCCTGCCCATCTGCCCTTCCCCCACCCCTTGATAAAGCGACCAATATGATATTGATTATACATGTGGTCATGCAAAATATTAGCTACGTTGGGAAAAAAATGCACATACACACATTAACAAGAAAAACAAAGAAAGTGAAAAAAGTATGCTTCAATCTGCACTCAGTTCACCAGTTCTTCTGAAAGTGGATAACAATTGTCTTTGTGGGTCTTTTGGAATTGTTTAGAATCATTCTCTTTATCAGAATAGCTAAATCTTTCACAGTTGAGCATTGTTAAAATATTGCTGTTACTATGTACAACGTTCACCTGGTTCTGTTTGCTTCACTTTGCATCAGTTCATATAAGAGTTCCCAGGTTTTTGTGAAGCCATTCTGTTCATCATTTCTTACAGCACAATAGTATTCCATCACAATCATGTGCCACAATTTGTTCAGCCATTCTCCAAATGATGAGAATCCCCTCAGTTTCCAAATAAATCCTTTTCCTTTTTCTTTGATCTCTTTGACATACAGACCTGGCAATGGTATTGCTGGATCAGAGGATATACACAGTTTTATAGTACTTTTGGCATAATTCTAATTTGTTTTTCAGACTGATTGTACCAGTTCACAATTCCATCAGCCATGCATTAGTGTCCCAATTTTTCCACATCCCCTCCAGCATTTGTTATTTTGCTTTTCTGTCCTGTTAGCCAATCTGATAGGTGTGGAGTGGTATCTTAGAATTCTTTTAATTTGCATTTTCTCTAATCAATAGTGATTTAGAACATTTTTTTCATGTGACTGTTGATAGTTTTAATTTCTTCTTCTGAAAACTGCCTGTTTACATTCTTTGACCATTTATCATTTGGGAAATAGCTCATATTTTCATAAATTTATCTCAGTACACAATATGTTTGAGAAATGAGGCATTTGTGACAAAAATTAATTGTAAAAAAATTTCCCCCAGTTTCCTGCTTTCCTTCCAATTTTGCCTGCATTAGTTTTGTTTGCGCAAACCTTTTTTAAGTGAGGCAATTGGGGTTAAGTAACTTGCCCAGGGTCACACAGCTAGTAAGTGTTAAGTGTCTAAGGCCGAATTTGAACTCAGGTACTCCTGACTCCAGGGCCGGTGCTCTGTCCACTGCGCCACCTAGCTGCCCCTATACAAACCTTTTTAATATCATGTAATCAAAATTATACATTTTGCTTCCCATTATCTTATCTATCTCTTATTTGATCATGAATTCTTCCCTTATCCAGAGATCTGAGAGGTAGGTTTTTTGATGCTCCTCTAATTTACTTATGTTATCCCTCTTTATGTCTAAATCATTTATCCATTTTTATTTTATCTTTGTATATGGTGTAAGATGTTGGTCTACGTCTCATTTTCATCAAACTGCTTTCCAATTTCCCCAGCAATTTTTGTCAAATGTTGAGTTCTTGTCCCAAATACTTGGATCTCTGCGCTTATCAAACACTAGATAACCATGGTCATTTACTACTGTATATTGTGTACCTAATCTATTCCACTGACAAAAGGATATTTTTAGAATTAATTTTTGTTCCTAAAGAAAAAGGAAACTCTTCAGACTGCTCTGTTGGCTAAGATAAGCACAGTGTATTTAACAAAATAAACAAAACAAAACAAAAATTCTGTTCAGGAAGAAAGACTACAAAGGAATGTCTCATGCATTCCTGTACAACAGTCTGGTCTTCAAAAGACACAGACCATAGTGCAGGTAAAAGTGCTTCAGATGTATCACTGAGTTAAATTTTGGGAAAGCCCTTACTACAGTAACAGCCCTTCAACATATTGTGGCATGCTCACCATTGCAAAAACACCTGCCAATACATTTCTATTCTGAATACTTAAAGAAAATGCTCATTTCCTAGAATACTGTAAAAGAGGTTTTTTTTTCCTAAAGTCAACAGGTTTTTGCATAAAGAATATGTGTATATCAAGAGAAAACAAAAGACTGAGAGATGGTCAGAAATTGAGCAACTCTGATTTATTAGAACTTTGTTTAATTATGAAAATTGCGCTGTTATCCAAGTTTGTCTTTGATTTTTCAACAGGCAGAAATACTTAGTGTCCTCAGTCACAGAAACATCATCCAGTTTTATGGAGTAATTCTTGAACCTCCCAACTATGGTATCGTAACAGGTAAGAATGCCTTAATTAGTTTAAAGGCTTTTTTTTCTTTCTACAATTTATAAGACTTTTTGCTCCAAATAATGTTAACATGCTTAGCACTAGATACAGTTATGAATTGTATTCTACTGTCAGATGTCACTTTTGTTGCCATAAAGCATTAATAAAACTGATTATATCAATATAATTAGGAATGGTGTTTCTACTTCTACCCATGTTTAATTGTGCTAATTATATCTGAGTAAATGCTATTTAAATGCACTTGCAGCTGCAATACCAATATTTGAAGGTGCTGTTTAACTAAAATTTCATTTAATTAGTTGAAATGAGCGATGCTTTTTGCAACTCTGTGACCTTTTACAAATTAAGATTTCTTGTGCTATTCGTGTTATAATTCTTTGCAAGGCATTTTAATCCCATTAGAGCATTCTTACTTCAAGGTCTCTGACATGAGAACAGTATTTTTCACGTTTGGTCATTTGAGTTGATAATGACCTTGATCTAAATCATCAGTTAATTAGGAGCAGCAGTTTAGAACTAGGTGAAATATATATTTTCTAAAATGGAATATGTAGAAAATTTTGTACCTTTTTAATATACTTTGTGCTTATATGTATTTCTGTTCTGCAGTGAGAAACTGTTAAGACTCCTATGTTGGCTATGATAACCACAGGATTTAATTTTAAAGAATCTTTGACATTTCTAATGAGAAGATTCTTAAAACAGTATAGACTTCTCTTTTACAGCCATGTAAAGAGTTTGGGAGATGTTGGATATAAAAATTTTAATTACTAGACATTATCATGTAGCAAAAGTAAATGTGACCAGTAATTTAATCCCTTCTTCTCAGGTCTAATTTTAATTAAGACTCTTTTTTTCTCCTTGAAAACTGACATTAATTATCTTAGATACTTAAAATAGGATGTCATTGAGTTGTCCAGTTCATTGGTCCACCCTGAGATAGGGCTACATGAGCATTGCCTTTTTCCCAAATAGTTGTTCCCAAATATTTTTGCTGGTATCCAAAATAACTCATATTTACTAAATATAATATATATGTAAATATTATACACATACAAAATGTGTACTATGGAATTTCCTTGAGGGCAGATAGTATTTCACTTTTATCTTTGTATCCCAACAACATAGCATCTTACATGACACATTGTCATCACTTTATTAATTTATTGATTAATTTGTCAATTACATGTAAACTATCTCCAAAAGATATCTACTTTTTTTCTTTAATGTCTCCATAAATCCCTAAGTCAACACTAAGTTATAACTTCTTAAATACATTTCTCCTTTTTCATTCTTACATTTCAAATTCTATAGTCTTTGTTACATTCAGAATGAATTAGGCTTCACCCTCCATCATACTGAGATTCTAGAAGCAGAGCTGAACAAGATATTTTAATATTCTTTGGGAATTTATGACAAAAAGATCATTTTATACAATAGCTAGGATATACTTTAGTATAGTTTTAAAGGGAAGACATATCCACTCCAATACCAACCCAGTGCCTTCAACATGAGGACTACGTTGTAAATGTTGAATGATGCTGAATTGATTTGGATTAGTCATCCAGATAAAAATATACCTGGAGTACTACCGCATTGTACCTAGAGCAATGTACTAAAGGAAGTAGAATGGACTTTAAATGTGTAGCAAAAATAGCAATAGTAGTAGTAGTAGCAGCAGCAGGACTTTAATGTATAGCAAAATAGCAGTAGTAGTAGCAGCAGCAGCAGTAGTGGCATTGATAGCAGTAGTAATACCTACCATTGGCTGGAGGAGTGGTAGTAGTGATGGTAGTAGTAGTGGTAGTGGGTAGAGGAGTAGAAGTAGAGGTAGTAGCAGCAATAGTAGTAGTAGTGGCAATGGTAGTAGTGGCAGCAGTAGTAGTAGCGGTAATAATAGTTGTAATAATAATAGGTGGCAGTAGCAGCAGCAACAGCAGTGGTAGCAGAAGTAGTGGTGGTGGTAGTGGTGGTCACGGGGGTGGTGATAGTAATATTTAACATGACATTGGATAGAGAGCTGGCCTCAGGGACAAAAAGACCTGAATTCAAGTCTTTCCTCTAGCACATACTATCTAAATACTATTTGTGAACCTGGGCAAGAAATTTAACTTCTTAGCGCCTCAGGCAACTCTATAACAACTTTAAGATCCAGAGAAAATTCTGATCTCCACTGGTAAAAGGGAATTAGTTTTCTCTTCTCAAAGTTCTCTCTATCAATGACCCCACAGGTATAATATTCCCAGAGGACTTTAAAGCATGCAAAGTGGTTTTATGTACATTTTTGTTGTTGTTGTTGTTGTTCACTTGTATTCGACTCTTTGTGCCTCAGTTTGGGGTTTTCCTGGCCAAGATACTGGAGTAGTTTGTCACCTCTTTCTCCAGCTCATTTTACAGATGAGAAATGGAAGCAAACAGGGTTAAGTGACTTTCCCTGGGTCACAAAGCTACTAAGTGTCTGTGGCCAGATTTGAACTTAGGAAGATGAATCTTCCTGACTAGATCTGGTGGTGTATCCATTGCATTACCTAGCTGCCCATTGATAGTGATTTTATAGATGAATAATCTGAGTCACAGAGAGGTTACTTTTGTCACATAATCAAATGTGTGCTAGAGCTGGCTTATACTAGCTTGCAAGAGCCAATTGTTAAATTTTCAGTGTGAGCATTCATACTTTGTTTTGTTTTGTTTTTTTTCTTGTTTTTTTTTAGTGAGGCAATTGGGGTTAAGTGACTTGCCCAGGGTCACACAGCTAGTAAGTGTTAAGTGTCTGAGGCCGGATTTGAACCCAGGTACTCCTGACTCCAGGGCTGGTGCTCTATCCACTGCGCCACCTAGCTGCCCGGAGCATTCATACTTTGTAAATCAGCAAACACTAAAAATCAGGGCTTTATTTATTATTTTGTTATATGTCCAGACTTAAGAAAGTTATGGGGATTATATTAATAATGCAAATGAAAAATTTAAATGTATGGTATATACATATACATATACACACAATAATACATATGTATATGCATACATATACACATACACATATACACAAATGCACACATATATACACATATGTGCATGTACACATAATTTTCCCCCCAGAGAGACTATTAAACATTTATCAGCTTATCCTGTAACCCAGGTCCTCCCGACTCCAGGTCCAGCATGTCATGCATTAGGCCAGGCCGCCTCTCCACCAATTACAATGCCATCCTTTGAAAGATGGGGAAATGTAGGCAGACCCAGAGATAAGTTGCACACAACCTGTACCTAAGTTCCCTCACAAGGAATTCAAATGACTCCATTTTGCTTCTTAGTAGTGTCTTAGTATCATTGAGGTTGAAATTTGCCTAACATTGGATTTTTAAAGTTTTCAGTGGATTTTCATTGCTATAATTTTAATTATATACATAGCTTCGATGCTTCCCATTAACTTAAAAAGCTATTTCCTGCTGGCAAGGAATGATACTTATGAGTGAAATTTAAACTTTTTGAACTTTGTAACATAAAATGTCCGCCGTCTTCATCATCACAAAAATTATCTCTGTTAGTTTTCTGGATTTCTCTCCTTTGCTCCTAATCCTTTGTTTCTTGTGCCACTTGGGCTTAATCTGCAAAAGTGCATCCAGTTCAGTGACACTAAGACAGGCTTGTACCTATGTCACCTACATGACAAATGAAAGAAACGGTGTCCCATTAAAGGGATTGGTGCTCTTCTGTTTAACTAAATCAAAAGCCTTTATTTCTTCTTCTTTGAGTATTTGAGAAAGGGGCTTTCATTTAAATAAAAGGAGAAACTATACCTGGTGTTATTTGGAGGGAAAGAAACAAAAATGGGGCTGGAGGAAGGGTATGGATTACTTATTCCATGGGTTTGTTTGTGGATAAGACACGGCCTCATTTCCAGCTATCTCCCTCACATCTAAAAATTTTTAATCATGTTTTCATGCTTCTTTTTATTTTTTTCATTAATATCACAGTGGGTCGAAGCTTTTATTTTATCCAATCTCATAGTAGGATGGCAAAATATAAAAAGCACTGGGTTTAGGGTCAGAAGACATAGGTTTAAATTCTGACTTTGTTGTCGACTTCTGGCATGAAATTGGGCAAGTCAACCTCTTGGGCCCTCGATGTTCTCATCTGTGAAATGAGAACATTAAATATTATTACCCCTAACATCCCTTCCAGCCCCAAATCCTCTAAATCATCTGTGATCTCTGTCCCTCCCACCCCTCTCATAACACATTTCTGTGGGGTGGGGTGGGGTGGCAGAAATCCCCTTTCCAGGATATTATTTCATAGGATCATAGATTTAGACCTGGAAAAGACCTATGTCTCTGAGTCCAATCCACTAATTTTTAAGATGAGGAAACCACTTCCCAGAGGGGTTAACCAACTTGCATAAGGTCCTATGACTAGTATTTAAGGTAGAATTTGAACCTCAGCTTTTGTGGCTCCAACTCCAGTGCCCCAACCACTATACCTTAGAGATTCTCATTGGATCTTTAAGAGTCTTGTTTTCTGTTTTACTTTAGAACAGATTAGTAAGTCAGCATCACTGCATGTATTTATCATTTTTCTTTTAAAGAAAGAGAGAAAAAATATAAAAGTTTAAGTCCCCAGAGGCTACATAAAGTGGAGTAATCTCTGGCCTAGAAGGCAGTATTCCCCCCTAAAACAGATACTTATCTTCCTGCCCTTGTGTTTACAGTATTTGATTTTCAGCCATCTACCAAAAGCATTACATGAACTTTTCCAACATGCCTTTCATAAACTCAAGACCCAACCAGAAAAAAATATTATCTATATCATTGCCTTTTCAGAGTAAGCCAAGATACAGAAAGAAAGGATGTCAGATGGGCAAGAAAGGATATTTCTAACCCCATCTAAAATACAAGTATAGGATGATGATCTATGATATGATATGATATAATGTAAATATATGTTACCCTTGAAAGAGATTAAATCCAGCTCAGTCACTGGTAGTCCTGCCTTTCTGTCAGAGTCTGGAGGCTCAGGAAAAAGTTTTAACGCTTCCATTGCACTTCATCCTTTGTAGATGAAAAAGATTGATTGTTGCAAGAAACAATAAGCACCTTTTATTAGGGCTTGAGGAGGGGAAATCCTTATCAAATGATTTTGTTTGGGTTTTATTTTTGTTTGTTCTGCATGTGTGTCTGCTGGTGAGGCTTTCTTATACTTGTAAAAATCTTTAGGACTGTGAGGAGGAAACATGAGATAGAGAGGATAAGAGGTGAGCCAAGGGGAATGTAGGCTTGGCTCTTTATCAAAAATAAAATGAAGTTGGATTTGCAAGTAGGGCTTTAAGCCCCAGGGAAGAACAGAAGCATCAGTAGAACAGAAAATCATCTCGTTTCTACTTGAAGTCCAGGAGACAGCCTTGGTGTGATATATTACTCATCTCTTTGCTCCCCAGTCTAAGTGAGGTTAGGGGTAGGGGTAAATTGGAGAGCACTCTGATCTATTTATTGAAAACTTCTACTCAATTTTAACTTAGATGTTGTGGGCCTTTGTTTGAAGTACACATCTCTTAAAAGCAAACTTAATCACTAGGAGCCAATCAGAGAGTTTCCTTGTGTCCTCTCAGTAAGGTGCCGCTTGTTAAACAAAGGGCCACATCTCCTCAACTTGATTGTGGTATGGGAACTCCAGTTCCCCACCCCTTAGACTTCTTTTTAGGAGATAGATACTAGACCTATGATTTCAGTGGTATAGCGAGCTACCAGGTGTGGAAATTACCTCTACCAATGTAGGTCATCACCCTTCTCTGCAACTTGTGGTCTTCTAGTTTCTAAGAATAATGAAAGGTTAAATGACTTGCCTATGGGTAACATAGCCAAGTATGTATCAAAGGTAGGACTTGAAATCAGGTCTTCCAAGCTCCAAAAACAGTTCTATGCACCATGTTATATTGTTTCTTGTACCTGTTTTTGCTAGCAGTAATTACATGGAAAGGGACAGGTAGGTGGCATAGTGGATAGAATGCTGGGCCTGGAGTTAGGAAGACCTGAGTTCAAACCTGACCTCAGATACTAACTGTGTGACCCTGGACAAGTCACTTAACACTGTTTGCCTCAGTTTCATCATCTGTAAAATGAGCCAGAGAAGGAAAGGCAAATCACTCCAGTATCTTTGCCAAGAAAACCCTAAATGGGGTCATGAAGAGTCGGATATAACTGAACACAACTCAGCAACAAGAATTACTTAGAAAATCATGATAGGGAGCAAGATAAACTCAACTTTACTTATATATTCACAGTTAGCAGGAAGGGGAAAAAATCTAAACCTGAAGTATCAAGGCATTGGAAAAATATAAAAGCCCAAAAATCAGACCTTGTGATCTAAAGAAAAAGAAGGTCCTTGACCAAGCAGGTCTAGAACTCTGAGGAACACTGATCTAGAAATCACAAGTTATATCTGAGGAGTCCTAATGCCATACTGTTATATATACACTTTCATCAAACTGAAAAATTTCAAAGCCTTCATATATTTACTCATTTCCATTTGACTCCCTGTCACATGCCCTATACCAGCCATTTCAAACTTTAAACACACACACAAATACCACACAATTTCCCAGATATTATCCAGTCACTTTTCCTTCTCCTCAATTCTAGGTCTAGTTCTATCCCAGTATTTCTGCAGTGTGTATTTATATATAAGTGTGTATTTGTATAATTATATGATTCTATTATATCTATATGTATAGAATATACACAAAAATACAGAGTTTAAATTGCAGTAAGACTTTTGGGACATGCTGTATAGGTATCTATAAACATAGGTATATAAATGCTGATGGATTAGTTCTATGTACTTTTGTACTAGTTTTTATAATTCCTTTAATATTATTTCAAGTCATTTGGTAGCTTTCACTTCTTATATCTCCAATACAGACCTCCTTTGTGTAACTTGGACTAGTCCATTTGTTCTTCCTGTCTTTGTTTTCTTAGTGATATTTCTAATTTTTCAAGCAGTTAGATATTAGAATCCAAATGTAAAAGATTCATTATCATTAGTGAAGAGAATAGTTTGCTATAAAATCTTAACTGATCTTTTCCATTTTTTTCATCTTTTTGTTGTTCTCCCTATTTCATGCTATTAATATTATCTGGTCTAACTGAATCACTCATAATGCTTTGGGTAAACTGCCTTTCCTTCTATAACTACTCACTATCCTATGAGACAGTACTGCTAATATTCTTCCTCTTCTTCTATAAAATTTTATTTTAAAAATGTATATCTTAGTCTTCTGTCAACTTTATCTGCCACATCTCTTCCCTTGGCAAGAAAATCAAGTTTTTGCTCGTTGAGGAGGTTTCTTGCCTCATCTGATCACTTTGTTGTGGCATTTGCTTTTTGTAGGTTAAATGTCCTTACTAAACAGAGTTTGTATTGATGTCTGTTATTTTATCCATTTCCCATTTTTTTCAGCATGGATTGTTTAAATAGGTCAGGTTAGAATTGTTTTTAGTTACATGCTCTATCTTCACATTTTTATTCTTTTTTCTCATTTCTACTAATTTTCACCTTTGTTCCAAGTAGATGGTGTATACACAGAAAATTGATTGAAAAACACTCCCATATTAGTAATGCAGGTTGTCTCCTATAAGTTAAGATATGATCAGTTTCATTTGATATGATGCTAGGTGGTTCTTGCTATGCCTAGAACCTCACAACTCTGTAAAGAAAAATTACGTGTGAGAGACTTCTCTGTCTTCTATGAGTCTTTGGCCTCTATTCTTTCTTGTTACTCAGCCATCTTTTCCAATATATATTTTTTGCCAAGCTCTTCCATAGTCTCTTTTGTACTGATGTCACTGAGTATCAAAATATATGTTAACCAAATCTCAGGATCCTTATCAATTCTTCATAGAATTTTTCCCTCCTCATTCTGAAATAGATGTTGGCTCATAAGATGCAATTATCTTCATTGTGATCTTTTTATAAATGTTCATCAAGAATGCTTTCATATGAAATGATGAAATATCCCATGAAACTATGTTACTAAGGTATTTGTTGACACCTGATTAAAACCAGCTCCACCAATTCCTTTATTTGCATATCCAAAAGGATCTATGAGATCCCCATCCATTTAGCTGCAACTTTCATTTGTTTATTTATAGAGAGAATATTATATTGAGATGATTCAGTTTCTCTAGCAATGTGTCCACCAAAAAAAGAAATCCCACATTTAGAGAACCAACAATTAAGTTAATATTAATAGATGTTCTAAAAATTGTGTGATTTTCAGCAACCTCTGTCACCACTCTGCAGAAGCATAAAGATTTTGAACAAGAATGGTAGCCATTTTATACATTTCTGTGTTCTGTAGTTTGCTATTGCCAAAGGATTCATGACCTAGTGGCCAGCCTATGAGAGGGTGATCCCTTTTGAACTTAGCTACATTGGTCCTTGGAAAGCAAACCAGAACTCTGTATGAAGCTTGTTCTATGTGGTGGAACCTACAGACATCCTAATAGAGTAGCCTTTAAGAACCAAGGCTCAGCATTAAATGATGATGAGGCATTGGAGTAGTATTTTGTGGAGAATTTTACGTTTTTATTCCTTTGCCAAAAAAAAATGAAATTATATATTATGATAGTGTTCAGTAAAACTTAAAACTGTGAAAGGTAAACCTAAAAGTCCTCATTTGAGGAACTGCCTTTTCCCAATTCTATCCCTTCACATAAACAAGACTTTCAAGAATTAGTCTGATTGTTATCTTGCATATACTCTGATGTATACATTTAACAATGTGTATAATGAAAATACGAGGTTTTTTAAAAGCCCTTTTTTGCATACATACCATTATTTCAAACATAGTCTTCTAGGGCCCCTTAATTTTATTTCTTTCATTTCTATCTAGCAGGTTTCTCTTCCCGTCCTTGATCATAAATACATTGAAATTTATTGTGAAAAGTTAGTAATAATGGATTTTACCTTTAAGATATTTTTCTAGAACAAGCTTAAATTTTTAGAAACTTTAGCTTAGCAAATTGTTAAATTTTCTAATATACCTATGAAACCTTTTAGCTGTCATTTTACTGTAGGGCTCAGTTCTGCTTTCATATTTCAAGAGTTTAAAGCTTGTTTCTGAATTTTCAAATTCAAGTTTAGAAGAGCATCTGTGGTTCTAATATGCTTATTATATATTATATTATTATATCTTATGTGTCATTATTACATTTATTTTTATACATATTTATTTATATATTTACATGTCTAATATAATATCTAATACATTTATCCAATATTATATCTAATATTTTTCAGAGTATGCTTCTCTAGGATCATTATATGATTATATAAATAGTAATAGAAGTGAAGAAATGGATATGGAGCATATTATGACTTGGGCCACTGATGTAGCTAAAGGTAAGAGAGTTTTATGATTTTTAAGCCTGTCCTGAAATAAGAACATAATGAGGAAAATGTGCTTTTCCTATAGTCGAATATCTCATGTCTTATTGTACTGTATCATTAAGTGCTTTTCCCTTATAAGAATGATTATACTTATACTCACCTGATTCCTATAACAAAATTTAAACTTATTGTCTTCTGTGTTTTTCTTGATCATGTCTACTTTCTCCTCCTTTTTCTAGTTCCTTTTGTCCCTTCCTTCCCTCTGCTCTCTTTTTTCCTCTCTACTTTTCCTTTCCTTATTTCCTTACTTATATTCCTTCTTTTCTCTCCAACCAACACCAACAAAATCATCCCAGCATCATATGACAGGGTAATTGACCATCTTACCAGCCTAACTTCTTGACACATTAGATAGAGAAACCATAATGTCACTCTTCTGAAAGACTTGGTTTACACTCAAGCCCAAGGAGAAACTGATTTATCACTGGATTACTTCTACCCATTTTGTATACATGGTATATGCTAAAAATAGGAATCACTTTCAAAAATATATTATTCATGCTGCCGTATAAAAACAATTCAGATTTCATTTTATTTTTAATAAAGTCTTGGAAATAACTCTTGGAAATTAAATATTTTTAACCTACAAAATCCCCAGAATAGTAGCCAATAAACTGTCTAATCCTTTTTTCCCTCATAAATTCATGTACAAACCTAATACTTTCTGAAGTAATTCAAATTCCATTTATTTTTATCTATTTTTTTTCCATTTTCACAACTGTGAACCTTTTGGAGTTTTATTTATAACTATTCGAGTTGCTCTGGAAACAACTTGACCTAAATAATGAAGGCTGATAGTTACATTTGTATTCCAGCAACTCTGAGGATTCCAGTGTCCAAATTTTCTTGGAGCAATTAACTCTATGTAGCTCATCTAAAGACATAACAGGAAAAGCAGTAAATTAAGAATCAAAAAGAATTTGAGACTTGCCTTAGACTTTTCATAACTCCGTGATTGTGGACAAGTTCCTTACCCTTTAGTTTCTTCATCTGTAAAATGGGGACAACTATACTTGCTTTATATGTTTTACATGGTTGATGGGGAAAACATGCCATATAAATGTGAATTGTTATCATTATGTAAAGTAGCGGCTTTCTGTATTTATCTGTATAAAATAATATTTCATATTCAGGAAATGGAGCAAATCCTATATGTTTTAATTAGTAAGTTATTGGTCGTTATCCTTCATACTGTAAGAAGACCAAAATAACATCACTATGTCAAGGTCACTGTGTCTGACTGTGGCTGATCAGACCAATACAAACTCAGAAGGCTCCACCAGAGGTCAGGCACAAATAGTCTATATGAACATTTAGAGTGGTGATGTCTCTAAATTTGCACATCAAAAGAAAAAAAACAAGTTATATTGATTATACATTCCTTTTGGAATGACCCTATCTGGGGCTCAGTCTGAAAGACAATGTACTTAAAACTAGTAAATCCTCTTTCAGAATTTAATCTTTGTCATGGCATCTTTCTGTAATATCACAGTTACCTTTCCATACAATATCAGAAAGGCCCTGGCTCATCTTTAAGCAAAGATCAAATAGTGTTATTAGAAATCCTACTGCTGAGTTGAAATACATCCTCAGACACTTGACACTAGCTGTGTGACCCTGGGCAAGTCACTTAATCCTCATTGCCCTTACAAAAAAAAAAAAACAAACCCAAACAAACAAACAAAAAGAAATAAAGAAATCCTACTGAAACTAAGACCATCCCATTTAGTCTATCAAAATAACATAAAAATGGCAGCAGTGTAAACATGAAGGCCTTCCCTTCCTGCCACTGGATTTACCTAGTTGTGATTAGTTATATCCATTGCATACAAATGAACTTGGCCGTTTTGCATCCTGATGAACTCCTCCTAAGTATGAGGACAACTACAAGCTTCTGGCTATATCAGAACAGCCCCTCTTTCAAACCACAAATCCTACTTATACAGGTCATTTGACTCCAAGCTAACAACATCATAGCTCTTCTATGGGGGATACTCGGGGTACACTGGCAACAGTGCCAGGATAAAAAAATTAAGCAAGCCAGAAGGGAATATAGGAAGTCAGAGGACCCAAGTTCAAATTCCAGTTCTACTATTTAGTAATCTGTGTAATTTTATGCATATTATTTCACTTCTCTTGACCTCAGTTTCCTCATCTGTAAAACTATAGCCAGTGCGAGGCACTGTGCTAAGGTTTGGAACAAATCATATGTAAGGATCTCGCTAATTCAAAATTCTCTGAACTGACCAGATGGAGGAATTGTGTCTCACATGTAACTAACTGTAACCTGGTTCTTGGGGCATTTCCCCCTTCAGCAGCAGTGTTGGAATAATTCACTGAAGTGACAGCTGTGTTATTTAAATCCACAAGTTTCAATATGTCTGGGGGAGAGAACCAACCTTGATACTTTAAAGTCATATTATTTCCATAAAAGAAAGAAAGTTATATTATTTCCCTAAAAATAGAAGAGAAAAGGGAAGAAGCAGTACATACTATAGTCATGGCTTTAGTCTACTATTATAAGGAAACACAGGACTTAGAGCTTAGATGGAAAGAATTGGTTTTATACCTTCAGGATCAAACATTGTGGGTCTTTGAATTTGACCATCATACCTGCCAAAAGCTTCAAGAATTTTCAATACTTTGAGGTGGTGAGAGACCAAAAGATGAAAAATTCAGTGCAACTAAGAATTCTCATATTTTAAAGGAATAAGGTACCTTGCACTTCTCTGATGAGGTAACAATTTAAGAAAGCAGAAAGGCTTTCCGTTTTTTAAGACAGAAAACCAACAGCCTGATCTTGAACACTTACACTAGACATCTATAGATCAGTTCTCTTAAAGCATGAAATAACCTTAAGTTTCCACAAAAGTCTCCTCAAAAGACATAGCAAAATCTTCCCCAAAACTAATAGGAACCTAGAAAAGGTCCTAGTTCATCTTCACATTTGTTTCATTTTTTAAAACGAAAAAGAATAGAGATTGTAAAAAGTAAGAATTTGTATAGTAAATGTTTATACTATAACACTAAATATAATTTTATGTTATTGTGTGTGTGTTCAGTTGTTTCAGTCATGAGCAACTCTTTGTGACTACATTTTGAGTTTTCTTGGGAAAGATAATGGAGTAGTTTGCTATTTATTTCTCTAGTTCATTTTATAGATGAGGAAACTGGGGCAAACAGGGTTAAGCGATTTGTCCAGGGTCACAAAGCTAGTAAGTGTCTGAAACCAGATCTGAACTCATGAAGATGAGTTTTCTTGATTCCAAGCTCAGTACTCTATCTACTGAGTCACCTACCTGCCTATGATTACTGATATGTTATTTACCTATTTCTAAAAATACGTTTCACATTTTGCAACATACAGAATTTTAATATATAGTAACTGTTGTCATTTCTATACAATTTAGGTATCAAACTTTTGTTCAGGATTTTAAATTACCAGTCATAATATTATACTGTGGAAAAATAAAGTCTATCATAAGTCATGTCTAGTGCCTTATGTAGAATGTGATGACTGCCTTTGTATTTAGAATCATATTCTTTATAAAGTGTGACATAATTAAAAAGTAACCACCATAACAAATATGTCTTTGTCTTTTGTAGCGTTTGAAACATTTTGCTTGGCAAATTGTTTTTTGGAAATTTATCTCAGTAATTATTGTCAATAGTTTTTCTCTTAAGTTAATATGTTAATAGAGGAATAATAATAAGAGAGAAAGAAGCAACAAATTCAATGAGAAAGATTTGAAATGCACATTCTAATTGTAGGCATTTTATTTTAACAACTTGAAAATATTAAATGTTATATTCACTCACTAAAAGCAATCAATATTGTGTTAAAAAGATTTCATTTGAAAAAAGAAGAGGGGGTAGTGGTGGAACCTGTACCTTGACATTCGAATATGTAAGAGACTTCCTTTATCATAATTTCATCCTTGTTTAGAACATTTGAATTACTAACCTTTTTCTTAACTCATCTTTAGTCATGTCAGTTTAGTTATTATGTTTGAGAGGAGTTCATTCTCTCTATAGCTTTTAGTATTTTAAAATACAGAAATATTAAAGATTGCATAAATTTTAACAAAAATAATAGTTGGCATTTGAGGTTTACAAAGGACTTTATATACATGATGTCATTTGATTTTATTTGTCCTTTAACTGTTATAAAAATAATTCCTGGCAAAAATAACTTAAGAGGAATACTATAAAAAATAGTAGAAATATCAACAAAAACAATTTTATAGAATTGGAACTTTCAATAAGTATAAAAAATTAACCAAATACTATTTTGGGGAATTACAAACTTGAGCAATTGTGTAAGTAGGGAGGTTATTTCTTGGACTCCCATTTACTCCTCTTTACATGAAGGGAACATTTGAATAGCTTAAATACAGGGGAAGAATTTTTTCTTCTATTTTTATATTTGCATTTTGCAAAAATAGCACATCTGTCAGAGTACTTACATACTGTGGAGATAGACAGTATGTAATGCAGGCAGCAAGAGAACAAAAAAAAATCACTCCTGGAAAACTGACCAAAATATGGGTTTTCCACAATAAATGGATTCCTTATTGGCCAAACTACCTTATTAATTATGTGTTCAATTTACAGGGTTTAACAGACTTACTTTTTTGCCAAAAGGTGTAGAATTTTTGTTCAAATTTAAATATAAATTTCTTCAAAGACTAAGCCTTTGGGAAAATAATAAAATACTTTATATCTATTATATATGACATATTTTTGTCTAAGCATCATAAATTGCCTTGTCAATGGTAGCTTATTCCTCTTCTTAATGCCTAAGTATAATGAATATGAGGAAAGGAAACCCTGGTTGGATCTAGATCACTCCAGAGAGCCAGATGAAACTTTACAAATTTAATCAACAATCTAGATTTTCTAAACATTAAAGATGTTGATTATTTGTTTTTTGATTTTGTGGAGCAATGAGGGTTAAGTGACTTGCCCGGGGTCACACAGCTAGTAAGTGTCAAGTATCTGAGGCTGGATTTGAACTCGGGTCCTCCCGAATCCAGGGCTGGTGCTTCATCCACTGCGCCACCTAGCTGCTTCAGATGTTGATTATTTGTAACAAAAAACAATAGTACTAGACATATAAATGTATATGTATATATATATATATATATATATATATGTATATGTATATATATATATGTATATGTATATATATAAGATTTTAAGGTTTAAAATGTGCTTTACATATTATATATGTTTTTTGTTGTATTTTACAACAATCCTGAGTCAAGAATTATAATTACCATCCATTTCCATTCAACACATAAGTGAACTGAAGCTCAGAAAGGCAAAGTTACCATAATTTGGTAATTTTAAATGAATATTGGAGATAGAATTAGAGCCCAAGTGTCTCCAGACTTCAATTCCAGAACTTTTGTCATTACACAGATAGATTCCAGAATTCCTATTTAGCACCTTTGAACCTATGGTTGTAGGATATGGAATGCCTAGGATACTTAGCCTTAGGTCACACTTTTGACTGATCACTTTGATAACAGAGGCTTAGAATCATCTAAAACCCAGAAAAAATGAAGTGCCCACAGACATCATGTTTAAAGTTAATCCAACATGTAAAAGATCAAAGTACAGCAATGTGACTGTGCCATAGTTTCCTGTCTCCACTCCATCATAGAATAACAAGGTGCCAATTTGTGCTATTGTCAGCTTTGCTTAAAGAAGCAATGTGGTACTGACACAGTGTTGTGAAACTAACATTGGTGATCCCTTTTTTCCCCTTTTCAAACACATAGGAATGCATTATTTACATATGGAGGCTCCAGTCAAGGTGATTCACAGAGATCTCAAATCAAGAAATGGTAAAGTAGCCATGTACTTTTAATTTTCTTGTTCCTAGGGCCATTTTCAAAGCTTGGTTTTCTGCACTAACAGTTCTGAGATCATTCTTTCAACAATTATGTTACTTTTAGGTTATTTGATTTTAGGTTTTTTTTTAATCACTCATACTTGTATGAGCCAAAGTTGTGATGAAAATAACTTGAAGGATTAGCATCCATTCACCACATCACTTAAAATCTGTCTGAAGGGAAAGGTATTGATATTTTTTAGTTATGCAGAACTAGCTGAAGTTTGGTGGTTTGCTACTAAAAATGTTTGCCTACCACATTAATAGCTCTGTCATGGCATAGTCTTTTTGAAGTGTTTCTTCTACATGAAAGGAATTACTACCCTTCTTTTCTCTGTAACCTTTAGAACTCTAGCTTGGAATAGATGGTGAGATACCATGCCTGGAGAGGTGTTCATGTGGTTGGATGTAGAGTAGGGTAGAGGAGCTTCCAATGAGGGGGTTGTTCTAGTGATCTCCAATCACACCCTCCTCCCACTGAAACATAAAGGCTAAAAATGGGACAAAGGCTGGTAGATTGTGGAGCTTGATTTACTTGATCATAAAGTGACAGCTACCACCATAGCCTTTGCCCCACTGTTTTCAGTTGACCATTAACTCCCCTTGTTTTCAGTGATTGCTAAATAAGCTCCCATAGAGTAGGAACTATGGGTTTTCTATTTTGTCTATAATGCTTTGCCTAAAATAAATGTTTATTGAGCTGTTTTGATTCTAGTGGAAAACATCAGACTTTAAAACACTGCATCCTGGGCGTTACCAATAAATCAAAGTGTTTGATATCTTCCCTTTTAATTTGGCTTCTTGCTTACTTAAGGGGGAAAAAAGTCAATCTCATCCATGAGTCATCCGGTGATTTCAACCCACTAAGATTGCTCTGTAAGAAAAAGAAATTAAAGTTCATTGTATCCCTATTCCCAGCTTCAACAGTGAAAAATTCATAACATTGATTAAAGGGTTTTTTTTGGAATTTAGATATTGCTTGTTGTCCTTAAAGGTGCATTGTTTAGACATGGACATGGAAGGAATCAAAAATTTCCACCAAAGCAAAAATAAGAACAGAAGAAAACACGGACGCTCCCTTTTGCAAGCTTAATTTATAAGAATATCTTGTGTACATCAAGACTGAATTTGAATTCTTGGTTTTCCTGAATATCTTAGCTAGATTATAAGTTATAATGTCTATATGAAAAATTGGGAAATTCTTCCAATTTGAATGTTTAAAATGTGATTGTCTAAAGAAAAAAAACCAACCAGCCTATTGTTGTATTATTAAGTCTGAGTCAAGGCTAAAATACTACCACAAGGTGAGGCTTGATCTTCCATTCATCTTAATAGCATATTAACTTTGAAGACTAATTATGACCATTTAAAGGTCAACACTGCTAATCATTTCACTGGTGATCATCACACCAGAACTATCCAGCTAATGCCTTTCTACAATACATGCCTTGTCCCCTGGCAAATTAATTTGAATAGATGTCTCAGGGGAGAGTTATGAATATGTCAAGAGTTAAATGTGTGGGAACCTCATGATTTTCTGAGGTTCCATAAAAATCTCTCTGTAGAAGGGATTATATTAGGTATAACAATAGTTGGTTAAATTTTTTTTAAATGTTGAAAAGAGTTAACCCTTTTATTCTTTGTGTTTGAACTGTTTTAGTATCATTTTATTTACAACCAAATCTTTCTTTTGAGCAACAAAGGTTTTTTGGGGTTTTTTTGCCTACATCATCTGGTCTTTATGTAGTGATTTAAGTTTTTCAACCTTATAATATTTCATTTAATCTGTTCTTAATCTCATTTGATTTATCCTTATTTATTTGAGAGGGAGGTTACTTCGATATTATCATAATCCTCATCAATAATATTAAATATTCATTGAAATTTTGTGATGCATAAGATATAGAACACAGCTCTGGGGAATACAAGGAAAGTTACTACATAAACCCCTGCTTTTCTAGAACTTAAAATTTATTTGGAGGAAGAAAAGTTGTTTATCTAGTCTGGTCCAGTATCACATGAAACAAAGATATAACCCTATACTCGGCAACTCTAACCATGAGGTTTATTGATGATATAGAAATGCGTGTTCAGCAAACACACAAAAACATGTAAGACTACATTACCCATCCTGACTTACTGCCTCCTGATCTCAGTATAAATTCTGGTTCTCAGAAAAGAAATAATTAGTATGTGTGATAGCATAGTCTGAGATGCTCAGGACTATATTATGCTCATGAGGCTAAAAAGAGCTGAAACCTTTTAAAAATCTACCAATGTAGGATCCCAGACGCCTTTGAGTATAGTAGTAAGGAGTAGGCTAGATAGTGATGAGCACAAAGGGTAGTGTGTAGTGTTCATTCCTTTGGTATTAAGGACTATACTTAGGGACTCATTCGTCATATTAGCTGTTTCTGTCTCCTTCTTTCCTCCTCCCTCCAGGAGAAGGAACCTGGTATAACCAGACTACAACACATGTATAACATGAAAAAAATATAATTTATGGATGAGGATAATTAGACATGGAGCAGTTAATGACATCTTCAAAGTCACACAAAGTAGTTACTGGCAGAACCAAGACCGGGCTTTAACTGCTAATCTGGTACTTCCCCCCCACCTTTTTTTCTCTTTTTTTTCC